>NC_033622.1:9612450-9633084 GCF_001540865.1 Ananas comosus
ATATGTATATGTATATGTATATGTATATGTATATGTATATGTATATGTATATGTATATATATGTATATATACATATACATATACACATATACATATACATATACACATATACATATACATATATATCGGTAATTTAGATTGATAGCAAAATACGTAATTATGTAATATGCAAACATATATTTAGGGCGTATTTGGTTCGCTTCTTTTTCACCCTGGAATCGGAATTGGAATGGATAAATCCGTTTGTGGATGTTTGATACGCTGGAGTTCCATTTCCATTCCGGATTTCGAGTGGAATGGGAATTCCCTAATCACCTCTTTTTTCAATCCGGCTTAGGAGGCCGGATTGAAAGTTGAATTCAGACAGAATGGATATTTATTCGGATTAAATTTATTATTTCAGCTTTTTTAATTAAAATATGAGTTAAAATTTAAAAATTAAATATATAATTTTAAATTTTAATTTAAACTTAAATTAAAAATTAAAAATTAAAATTTAATCAAGTATTTCGAATCTAACTTATGAATTTATATTTAAATTAAATTTTAATTTATATAAAGTTTTATTCAAATTTTATTTCAAACTTAAATTAAATTTATGGATTCAAATTAAAATTTAAATTGTAATTTTAAGTTTAAATTTGAATAAATTAAAATTTAGTTTCATATTTTTAATTATTCACTCAACTTCAAAGTTTAATTTTTTTTAAAAAAAATAGATTTAAAATTTTGACATTATTTCAAAATTTTGATGTAAATTTTTAATTTGAATTTAAATTAATATATTATAAAGATAATGTTAGTATATTAATTTGATTACGTTTTTTATATCCACCTGAACCAAACACCGATAATAGGAATGATTTATTCCGATTCCGATTTAGATGATGAACCAAACAGAATTAAGTAATGAGTCATTCCGATTCCGATTCCAACTTATTTTGATTCCGATTCCGATTCCGATTCCGACTCCGACTTCCAACCAAACACGCCACAATTTACTTTCTAAACAATTTTTTAAAAAATAATTTTAATTTTTGTTTTCGAAAAATTATAAGAACGGATTACGTAGAAAATATTATAGAGAAAAGAGATTTAGATGAGATCTGTGAGTTGAGGTATGCGAAAGCACTGTCTTAGAAGCGAGATTGCTCCTCTACGTGTGAGGCTCCGGTAATCTCACTCCCAGCGATACAACGACCCCTTCCATTCCATCGGCACGTCTTTCAGGATACGGATGCAAGTAGCTCTTAGAAATTCAAAC
Source organism: Ananas comosus (assembly GCF_001540865.1). Lineage (NCBI taxonomy): Eukaryota > Viridiplantae > Streptophyta > Magnoliopsida > Poales > Bromeliaceae > Ananas > Ananas comosus. Next base: position 9,613,715 of record NC_033622.1, read on the forward strand.
TCAGTGCAAAGAAAGGTGAAATTTAGTGCATGAGGGAGAGAGGAGGAAGAAGTAATTAGAAATATTTTTCAAGGTCCAATCTCATGAGTACACGTTCTCCTATACACGCACCGGAACCGGAATCAAGATGAGGATTTTGTCGCTTTTCGAGGTAAGGAAATAAGAAAATTTTTCAAGGTTTTAACCTCATGAGTACGTGTTCTCCTATATACACACGCGACACATTCTTCTATATACACACGCGAATCAAGGTGAGGATTTTGGTCCTTCTCGAGGTAAGGAAATGAGAAAATATTTTAAGATTCCAACCTTATGAGTACACGTTCTCCTATATACACACGCGAATCAAGATGAGAATTTTGTCCTATTTGAATCGGAAAAAATTTGGATAGATTTGGTACCTTCTCAAGATGGATTTGAAAAGATTTGATACCTTGTCGAGGTGTAATCATGAAATTCAGATTTGATACTTTACCGAGATAAGGTAATCATGAAATTCAAAATAAAAAATGCTGAAAAATTGTGGAGGCGCCACGTGAATTTAAGAAACTACTAATTTATAGGATCCTACTGAAAATGTGACTGTATTTAGCAAAGAAAATGTATATTATATCATAGTTTTTTCTTTTCATATTGAAACACCAACTTTGATTAATTTCTACTACAACTTTGCATTCTACTAGAATTTTTATTGTATTTATAAAATAAAATAGTATATATATATAGAGAGAGAGAGAGTCCGACAATGGTGCTTGTAAAAGCACCAAGCACTTAGTGCGTATAAATTTTTTGCCGTTAGATTCACCCCTTTGATCATTTTTATCCGTTAGATTATGCTATACAATCAACAACCCACTCAACTCTAGGGGTCGCACACCATCCTAACCACACATTCCTCAATCCAATGGTAAAAAATCTACAAGCATTAATAATTTGGTACTTTTAAAAGCATAGGAGCTCATAGAGAGAGAGAGAGAGAGAGAGAGGGGCTGGTATGCTTCCGAAAGCATGGAGCCCTTCGTGCTTCTAAGTCGTTTTTGATATTGGAACTTTCGAATCAACGATCGGCTCCGTTAGACTTGATCTAAAATATTTGAAGTATTTAAAAATAAATTTCCTGATTTTTCGATATCATTTGGCTAGTAATCGAAATGGCTCAAAATCAACGGCTGAAAATAAAAATCTTACAAAATGTGATGAGACGACATTAAAATTTTTGGATCAAAGATATTGAACTTGTTTTATATAGTATAAAAAATTTTCTATTATAATTTTATGTGATTTGGATATTTCTACACCGTTAAACTTACAAATAACTCACCACGAGGATTAAAATTATTAATTTTGAGCCTCTTCGATCACTAGGCAAATGATGTAAAAAATTGCAAAATTTATTTCTAGGTACTTTAATTACTCTAGATCAAGTTTAACGAAGTTGATCGTCGATTCGAAAGTATATATATATATAGAGAGAGAGAGAGAGAGAGAGAGAGAGAACTAGGTTGAATACTATCAATACCACCAAGCTATTTGTGCTATTAGGTTTTCGGCCCTAGGATACAAAAAATGTACGGTCACGATAATGTAGTCCCCTAGGGTGAAAATAATAAAAGGGTTAAATCTAACGGCGAAAAACTTAATAGCACCAAATACTTGATGTAATCGCTAGTATCTCAGTCGGACTCTCCTTCTCTCTCTATATATATATATTACTAATATCATCCTCCAATCAAATGATGATATGCATCTTATTTATACTATCTTTAGCCTTAAATACATATCACTAGCTTGGAATTTGATTTTATTGCTAATAGCCAACTTAAAATGGTTTTATATAGAGATTAACTAAATAATAAAAATCTAAAAATAAATTTAGATAAAACTAAATAAAATAATAGTTAAAATATTTTATTTAACTAATTAAAAGATATGCTCAACTAATCTAATTTAAGTTAAAAAATGATGAACTAAATCTGTTTAATCTGATCAACATTGGTCCAAGACTGTTCTGAACTAAATTATTTTAAGATTTGATAATCCAGATTTTCTTTCGATCCAATCTAAACTCTAGGCTCAAGATTAAGTTCTATTAAACTTTGCAGTCCAGCGTTCGTTCACATCCGAACCTAATTCTCTGTATATTCAAACTATACTTTTTAATTAAATTCTACTAGAAATTTGATTGTATTTAGCAAATAAAATTTATACTATTATAGTTTATTCCCTTCATATTCAAACACTAATTTCGATTGGATTCTACTACAACTCTGTATTCTTCTAGAATTCTGATTGTGTTTATAAAATTAAGTATTATATATTTCTGTATCTGTATGCTACATTAAAGAGGTGTTCCCGTGATTGCTAGATCAATTTGTAAAACCAAACCACCCACGAGCTTAATTCCCATGGCCTCCTCCCCCGACGCGCCCTCCTCCTCGGAGCCATTGTCGTATTCTTGGTCGATGTGGACGATGGAAATTAAGGTGATCGGAATGTACCGGTTCTAGATCGCCGAGTACGAGCTGGTCAGAGCTATGGACGCCAGCTGGTCCGTCCGGTCAGGCATCTTCAACGTCGGCGGCTGTGACTGGTCTCTTATATGCTACCCGAACGGGAACTCAGAGGACAGCGCCCACATCTTTCTGGTCGTTTTTGGACTCGAAAACGATGCCGTGAATGGTGTGAAGGTGAATCGAGATAGGCTTTCTTGATCAGGATGGGGAACCCTCGCTAATTCTAGCGGTTCGCTTTGTACAAGAAATTCTCCAGCAGCCATGCATCCATCCCTACGGGGGTCCTGAGTCGCTGGGGAGAATAGCTCATCTGGAGGCAACGCAGTACATTTGTTAGAATGACTGCCGGATGACTCAGTCAACTGTGTCCGTCCTCAAGGCTCCACCACACGTCGAAGTACTCAAAACTCCCTCCATTGCCGTGCGCGCGCCTTTTGACTTGCATCGGCAATTCGGACGGCTCTTGGAGGACGGCGTGGGGACGGATACGACCTTCGAAGTCGGCGGAGGTGAGGAGGCTTTCTCCGAAATTTTTTGGCCCGATGAAGGGAAGCAGTGCCGAGCGTGTGAAGATCGACGACATAGAGCCTACGACAATCAAGGCTTTACTTTACTTCATCTATTCTGATTCGCTGCTCTCGCAGATGGAGGAGATTGACAAGAAATCTGTTGGAAAATATGAATAGATTGAGATCGAGTAAATTATAATTTTGAGGTGTTTAAGTTCATTTTAATATTTGTTCTCACTCGAATGTATGACATTCAGGATACAATAAGATTGTCGAAAGACGGCAACATAATTGAATGAAGAGACACAATCATTTATTAATTTAATTCTTCAGGTTATCCTCTTACTTGCACTTATAATCTATACTAATAATTCTCCTCTAGATTGTAATACTAATTTAAAGTAGACTTATGCATACAAAAAATGTTTCTTTCAATTAAACCTTCAATTAGTATAATTATCTCAAAGTTCCAACAAAATCAATGGTGAAAGCTTAAATCAAGAATCTTTATATCAGAACCGAAAATAACACGCGCATAAGTCTATAAACTTAATTAAGAAATTTACCGAATAGGTTTAGCATAGTTATGGCTGTGTGTTACCTTTTGGTTTCATGAACATTTAAAAAAGCAAGTTCTAAACTTTTGCCAGAAGCGGCACCACTTTTTATGCTCATATAGGTGAAGCTCATTTTCTACTACCTGTATTACGATAGGCATCAAATAAACTTAAACTTCACTAAGAGTATCATCACTCATTCTCTAATTCCGTAATAGTATATACTAAATATTTAAATGACATTTTTAGTATATTGAACACTTATCAATAATTTATTTTTACCCATTAAATTTTTTCACTAGTGATGTAACTAGATAAAGATTGGTTCTAATTGTTGGTGACTTTTAAAAGAAAGGTTTCAAACCCAATCCAATTGATATAGATTTTACTATATCTCTCGAGAATCCTTTTGTGAAAGAGTCTGCTAAATTACTGCACGACCTCACATATATAATAATAATTATTAATTTTTTTATCAAATTTTTAATATAGTTATTTCTTAAACTTATATTCTAGATTTGCCACATATACCTAGTTAAGTGCCCTAGATATTGTTGCTTGACTATCACAGTGCAAAGAGATAGGTGGCATTGATTGTGGCCACAACTTTATATCAAACAGTAAAATTTTCAACCACTCTTCTTTTTTGTCTGCAGCTAGCAACGCTAAAAATTCAGATTCCATTATAGAATGTGTTATACACGTCTGTTTTTTTGAAGCCCAGGAGATTGCTCCGCCTTCTAAAATAAATACCCATCCAGATATAGATTTATTATCACTTAAGCTAGCTATCCAACTAGTATCAGTAAAACCTTCTAATACTGCTGAAAAATTATTGTAAGGCATCTAAAAATTGCGAGATTTGGATTCTCGCATTTCGGCATCCCTACGGGGTGGGCGGTGCTATCCGAAATCCCCGAATTTCTCATGAGCATATATGTACACGTATAGTTTTATATTCATGCATTATAGGGTAATATGATATGTGGCAAGATGTGGAATCTCTTATATGCTTTCAATGTAAGAATACATGTGAAATGACAAAGGATCGATCATGACATAGAAACCCTATGAATATATGAACCGAGTGTTGGATTATAACAATAGTAAACAAGATGACATTGTGACTAGACGGATTAAATAGCACCGAGAATTATGGAATGCTAGGCAAAGAAAATCTTATGAACTTTGTGGCAATAATGACATGGTATCCTCCAAGTTGAGGATTGAATCGTACTCACAGATAGTCTGAATGCTTGAAGGTGGTCGCTCTACCTCAAACGGTGAGCTCCGGAGTTGTCATCAACTGGGCGGTAGCGAAATTCTCCCCAGTAGACGATCCCGTTGGGTTGTAGTTGTAACATATGGAAACTTGGAGTTGCGATGTCAACTTTGACCTAGAGGGTCAAAGTGAGGATTGAGCTAGTTGGACATCATCCCCGAGGGATTTGTGATGCGTTGGAATGAGTTCCAAAGAGAAATAAGTGTTTCGGCGCAAATTGGGCGCGAAACGAAATGTNTACATAGTTGCATGATTTACATATTGCATATCGGGAGGCAAGGTATGGTTTTATTAATTGTATCATCGAATATCTATCTATCTGTTCAGTTTACTAACCTGCAGTTGCCTCCTTTGGACCTGGTGGGTCGAGCTCTTCTCTTGGGTGGCCGTACCCACTGGGAACTATTTATATAGTTCTCACCCCCGTGTTGTTTTTGGGGGTACAGGTTCGCACGTGAGCGGCACGGCGGCGCGAGGACAGGGCGTAGCTCCGTAGATAGCGCCCTACCACCGAGACCAGAGATAGCAGTACCCTGAAGCAGTCTAGCTCAGAGTTCAGTATAATAGAATCAAACTTGTATCAAATTTGTATAAATTGTAATAACTTAAAGGCTTATGTAATTTTCTAAATGTAAAATCTTGAGTTGAATGCTTGTAATAGCATAGTTAGCATTTTATATTTTTGATACTTATGCAATCTATGTTTGAATGTTGTTCCTGGTTGGGACCTCTTCTACTGCATTGTATAGATTGTGACGCCTAGGACGTACAGGGAAAGCTCTGTCCGTTCGGCGGTCTGTCGGCGTGCCCGAATCTGACCAAATTGGCGGAGCTCGGGGCGTGACAGTAGTGGTATTCTTCCCGACAAAAAAAAAAAATGGTTTGGTGAGTTGGGTTTAACCAAATAGTTAACCAAGAGGATTTGGTAAAGGTAAAGGTAAAACAGAAATGCATAAATCATGAGCATTAAACTCGTTGTTTTGGTTATTATTACAGGCCTTGTAGTTGTATCAGTTTGGTTTGTTTATCTATTCCCTTTCCTATATATGTCTGATTAGACCTAGTGAGTGAGTTGGCGAGGTCGGCGGCCTAACCCACGGAAAATTTTTAGTAGTTCTCACACCATTAACCTTACAGATCCTAGCGCGAGCGGGGTGGTCGAGGATCATGACAAGGGCATCGCGCCCTAGATAGTGGACTTCTTTCGAGTTTAGTTGTACCCTTTTTTGGTTTCATCTTTTATACTTGATGAAATAGAATATTTAATGAAAGGATGTATCATGTATTTTGGAAAATGTATATAAAAATCTTATATGTAATGGAATATGCAAACTTTGTATTTGGTTTAATGTAATCAAGATATAATGAATATATGTAATAGCTAGAGTTACTTTCACTTGCTCATGTTGCTTATTCTCGTGCAAGCCGTGTATAGTGAAACTCGTTTTGAGCGAATTTGTTATATATGTTGTTGTTGTTGAGCCTTGGGCGGATAGGGGAGGTTCTGCTCGTTCAGCGTCTATGCACGTGCCCGAACTGTTCAAATTGGCGGTCGCGGAGTGTGACAATATATATATATATATTATAGATAAAGATAAAAAAAATTAAACAAATTTTGAATTAAAATATAGATTCACAGTAGATATTTTTTTGTTGGCAAAAATTTGGATAAACATAATTTTTTTTTTTGTAGAAATAAAGAGAAATTAAAAGTTTGTTTAATTCTGTTATTTATTTTATGTAAGGAAAGATGAATCAATTTTTTTTTTGGCCAAAAAATAGGTATGTCGACAAACTGAAATTTGAAATATGTGCTTATATATATATATATATATATATATATATATATATATATATATATATATATATATAGAGAGAGAGAGAGAGAGAGAGAGAGAGAGAGAGTTGGTCGAGGCTACTATGCTTTCTGAAGAGCACCGAGCTTCTGTGCTTTCAGGTCGTTATCATGTTGGCGACTTTCGAATCGTCGGATCGGTCCGTTAAACTTGATCTAGAGATTGAAATACTTAGAAAAATAATTATGCGATTTTTTCGATTACTTATTTGCCTATGAACGAAGGGCTCAAAATTAACGCTGACAAATAAAATCTTACAAAAAACGTGAATAATATGACATTTCAAATTAGATCAAGATATCGTGATCTGGTTTTAATACATATAATAGAGTTTCAACTCAAAACTTTCACAGTGAAATTTGGAAGTTCTACACCGTTAAACTTCAAATGCCACGTACGGTCATTAAAATATGATATTGAGCCTCTTTCGATCACTAGGTAATATATTCGAAAAATCATAAAATTTATTTCTAAGGTACTTCAAATACTCGTCAGATAGTTTGACGTAGTCGAGTCGATGATTCGAATCGTAACATCGAAAACGACCTGAAAGCACCAGAAGGCTCGCCTTCCAAAAGCATATTAGCCCCTTACACACTCCTCTCTCTCTCTCTCCTCTCTCTCTCTCGTCCATCTCTCTCTCTCTCTCTCTAGTATATATAATATATATTATATATATATAATATAATATATATAGAGGGAGAGTGCAAGCTAGTATGCTTATGGAAGCACGAAAGGCCTCCGTGCTTCAATTTGTTTTTCGATTTGGAGAACTTTGCGAATCGACGATCTGGCCTCCGTTAGACTTGATTCTAGAGGTATTTTGAGTACTAGAAAATAAATTTTGCGATTTTTCAATATCATGATGTGGCTCTAGTGATCGAAGGCTCAAAAACTCAACGGCTGAAAATAAAAAAACCTTCACAAAATTATGATATGACATTAAAAATTTAGATCAAGATATTGAGTTATTTTATATAGTATAAGAATTTTTTTATCAAAAATTTCACGTGATTTGATATTCTAACAAACCGTTAAACTTCATTCGACTCGACCAACGGCCGTTAAAATTATTGATTTTGAGCCCCTTACGATCACGTAGGTCAATTGATACGAAAAATCGCCAAATTTATTTTTCTAGGTCTGCAAAATACTCTAGGATCAACTCTAACGGAGCCGATCGTCGATATCGAGAAGTCCGAACATCTAAACTGACTTGGAAAGCACGGAGGCCTCCGTGCTTCCATAACATATCCAGCACAACTCTAATAGAAGGGCTACTTATAGCTCTTATACTTGGGCCCTTTGCGTACTCATAAAGTATTTTCGATGATTGGGGCTTCAAATCGAACTCCATCCACTCCGTTAAAATATAATCTAGAGTATTTGAAACTTAGAATAATTAATTTTGTATTATTTCAAAAATCATATATTAATAAGTCTCATCAAACGGGCAATTAAAATAATACGGTCAATCAATGATACGACGTCCAAAAAATGTTGATAGAATTCTCAATTAAAATCGGAGTTATCGATCTTTATCTAGGTAGTAATGTAATTTCTATAAAAAATCACCACCTATTGCCATATTCTTTTAACAACTGTTAATACTACGAGTATCCTATACCGCCGTAAAAATTGTCATTTTGTGAGCTTTTCGATCGTAAGGTCAAATATGTCAAAAAAAATTAATGAAATTTGATTTTCTAAAAGTTTTAAATACTCTCGATAATGTTTAATGGTATGGATTGTCGATCGAACATCTATCGAACGTAAACCAACTACCGTGTACGGGAGCTGATCGTACTCGTAAGAGTATAGTACCCACGAGTTCTCTCTCTCTCTTCTCGATTGCTCATCACCAATTGACATGACATCTCTCTCAGCCTTCCTCCCCATCTCTCTCTCTCTCTCCATACCTTAAATCTCTCTCTCTCTCTCGTGACCCTCTATATATAGTATTATAATATAATATATAAATATTTAATATAGGCTGAATACTATCTAAAACTATTCGGTTCTATTGATTTGTTAGTACTTGTGATTGAGAAATGGGTTGGCTAGATGATGTGGGCCCCGTAGGATTGATGAGTTGTTATCTGAATAGTATAGATCTAACGATAAAAATAATCAAAGGGTAATCTAAATGTTGAAAATCGATATGATCAAATCCTGGTGCTAATGATAATACCCAGCGCGGACCTATATATATATATGGGTTATTTGCATACACGTTCCTGCAAATATAGTAAATTGCAGAAATATCCCTGCAAAACGAAAATTTCATAAGTTGTCCCTACAAAAGTCCTAAGTTATGCAGATATATCTCTTTGGTTAAAATCCGTTAGTAAACTATTTATTTTTTAACAGTTTATTTGTGAAATGACTTTTTTGCCCTCACAAATATATCCCTCCAAAAGTATCCCTCGTCCCCTTCTCTTTCTCTTCCTTTTCAGGCCGTCGGAGCGGACAACGGCGGCGGCGCGGTGTCGGGTTCGCCGGCAACGAAGAGGAGGGAAGAGAAAGAAGGAGAGGAAGAAGAAGTGGGAAGAGAAAGAAGGAGAGAAAGAAGGAGAGGAAGAGGGAAGACGAAGACGAAGAAGGTTTGCCACCGCCGCCGCGACATCTCTTCCCTCGCCGGCGACGAAGAAGAGGGAAGAGAAAGAGGGAGAGGAAGAAAAAGGGAGAAAAGAAAGAGAGAGAGGAAGAGGAAGAGGAAGAAGGAGAAGGTTCGCCGCCGCCGCCGCATCTTCTCCCTCGCCGGCGACGAAGAAAAGGGAAGAGGAAGAAAGAGAGGAAGAAGAAAGGGGAAGAGGAAGAGGAAAGAGGAAGAGGAAGAGGATTCGCCGCCACCGCCGCCGCCGCCACCGCCGCCGCCGCATCTCCTCGCCGGCGACGAAGAAGAAGGAAAAGGAAGAGGAGGAAGAGGAAGAAGAGTAAATCCGTCAATTCACATTATAATTAACCATGGTTAAGTATTTTAACCGTGATTAATGAAAATTTTCTAACAGACCTTAACGGCAGGGATATATCTGCATAACTTAGGACTTTTGTAGGGACAACTTATGAAATTTTCATTTTGCAGGAATATTTCTGCAATTCACTATGTTTGCAGGGACGTGTATGCAAATAACCCTATATATATATATATATATAATACAACTGCTATCCTTTTAGGAGAATAGGAACTTTTATCCTATCAAATCATTTTTTATGATAGAGATACCGAATCCATGATCGGAATCATTGAAATTGATCTAGAGTATTTGAATTATTCAGGAACTAAATTTTATAAATTTTAAAATTTATTTACATAGTGATCAAAGTATTGCAAAATTGACAATTTTTTACAGTCTATATGAGCTAATTGCTTGTATGCAAATAACTCCGATTGTAAATTGAGAAAGCCTAACCTCTGTTTTCAAAAGGTCATTTATTTTTGACCGTTCATTTTTCGACTTTTCGATAGATTTGATAATAATTTTTAAAAATTATAAAATTCAGCTTCTAAATATTTCTAATAGTATAGATCAATTTCAACGATGTTGATTATCAATTTGAAGTCTCGATCATCCAAATCGACTTGATAGGATTTAGGCTTCTATCCTCTTAAGAGGATAGTAGCCCGATATATATATATATATATATATATATATATAATACTATATAGTCGCACTACTATACTTTTAGTAAGACGATGCCGCACTTGATAACTCATAAGTTGTTTTCAAGATTAGAGCTTCCGAACGGACGGATCGCAACAGCCGTTAACTTATCTAGAGCATTTAAAACTTGGTAGAAATAATCATTCATAATTTGTTCGAATCATTTACCTTACGATCAAAAGCTCACAAAGCTGACAATTTGATTAACGGCACACAGCGATGTGGGGATACTTGCGAATTTAACGGTGAAAAAAGATTGGAATATGTTTGAATTTTTGATAGAAAATTCTATTCACTTACCTAGATAAAGATCAATAACTCCGATCTTAAATTGAAGGATCCGATCATCCATTTTGGACGTCGTTAGATTTTGACCGTTCAATTTCATGCCCATTTGATGGACTTTATTATGATTTCGAAAAATTACGAAATTTATTTTTAGAAGTTTCAAATACGCTAGATCATATTAACGGAGTGATCGTTGATTCGAAGCTCCATCATCGAAAACAACTTATGAGTACGAGGCCCAATACTCATAGCCCTACTCTCTATATATATATACTAGTTAAGGGACCCGCGCGATGCTGCGGGTAGTTATTTAAATTAATTTTTGAAAATAGTTATAAAAATTAATTGTTAGAATTTAAATGGGCAATAAGTACATCAAAATTTTAGTAGGCATAGTATCCCCCATTAGTTAGTGAAAAATAAATTTAGTAGGTTATAGACCCCAGTAGTTAGTGAATGAGAAGAGAAAATCATTATTTGTGATTCTCGCAATTAATTTCATCAAATAAAAATTAACTTAAGCTGCATCAAATTTTTTTATTTTTAATATACAAATTTATATGTAAATGCTCATAATATAAATTAATATTTATATTATACGCAGTATCTAAATATTTAAATTGATTTATATATTCTTACATTTTATAAAAAAATATTTAAATTATATAAATTATTATATTATAAAATATCATATAAAAATAAAATACTATATATAATAAATTAATATATATATATAAATAAATATATTTATAAATAAATTATATATATATATATATAAATACTATTATAAAAATATATATTATTATAAATAAAATTTTATATATATAATTATATATATATATAATATATTAATATAATATATATATATATATATATAATATATATATATATATATATATATATGATATATAGTAATGGGGAACTCCCCTCATCAGTGGTCCACGAGGCCGAAAACCCCGAGAAACCCCATATGAGCGCTCGGTTGTTTTTTGGGCTCCACGCAGACCCGCGCGTGCGCGTGACGAGCTCAGCGTCCGGCCGCGCGCGTCGCCAATGGCCCGCCCACGAGCCGGCGCCCGCCGCAGCCCCGCATCGGCTCGCGTCACGGCAGCGACGAAGCCACCCCGCTTCAGCGCCGTCCCGCGCGCCGTCCGCCACGCCGCGCGCCGTCCCTCGCTCCGACCAAGGCAGCCGCCCCGCGCAGCGCAAGCCCCGCGCTCCCTCGGTACGCGCCCGCTCCCGCCCGCCCTGTGCGTAGCCGCCCGCGGTTCGCCGTGGCCCGCGGCCTCGCCCGCGGCCTGCGCCAGCCCCGCGCCCGCTCCCGCGCCCGCTCCCGGCTCCGCCCGTGCCGGCGCCCGCGGTCGCCCGTGGCCCGCGGCCTCGCCCGCGCCTCGCCAGCCCCCGCGCTACTGCCCGCCTCGAGCCGCGCCTGCGGCCGCCCGCACGCCGCTCAGTTGCCCGCGCCTCGGCCTCCTCGTGACATGTGTGCAATTATTGAGGAATAATATATAGTTATAGAAGATTGGGGATGGTTAATTATCAATAAATTCATGCATTCTAGTTTCTATATTTCTCCGAATCGGATTCTAGATAATCTCTCAAATTGAAATTAACGTTTGATTTCCCAAGCATTCTCTTGCACGTAACCCCATCTCAGGCATTCTCCGGCAAGTAACCTTATGTAACCAAACCGAACTATCCCATCATATGATTCCACAATGTTTCAAATGTTCTCCAAAACAATTTTTTGGTCAAATTGATATTTTTAAAACAATACGTGACCAAATACCTTATACTTTATAATTTTTTTATTTTATATTTCAAATTTAACTAAATTAGGATCAAAATTTTGAGCTAATGTCATGCTTAGCCTCATTTGATTTTTTTTTTTTTAATTTCAATCTAACCTTCTTTTGAAAAAAAATGTATTTATCTAGTCTCCCGTGGCCTTGGCTAGGAAAGAAGTATTTTTTTTTTTAGCTGAATATGTAAATCAACTAGGATTCGAACTCGAAATTTCGGGTATCAATTATTAAGCCCTTTGTCACTTGCGTTAGGGACGGCTGTTAGGGAAGGTCGGTAACTAGGAAAAAAGTATTACAACTACTTTAAAACACATATAATTATACCATGTTAGACTATTAATTTTTGTTGATTATAGCATATTATGAAGTATTTTTATCTGAATTTATTCAAAAATTTTAATTTGATACTTTCCTTTCAATTATTTTCCAAATCTACTCCTAAATAGTTAAAGCACTCTAATCTTTTGTATGAAACTTCGATCCTTAATTGTTTAGAATTTCTTAACAAAAACAACTAAAAGTTAGTTGAACGAGTGATTCCACTCTCTCCTCTCTCCCCGTCTGATCTCTAGATCATCTATGAGCATATTTCGCTGATCGAGATTACTCTAGCGCAAAAGCACTATAAAAAATTATCCAAAATCTTGAATGGTTAGACAAAAGATTTACTGCCAATTTTTAAATATATATAAATAGTAATTCTCTTGGTAATATGGCCTCTAGGTAATTAAGGAGTATTATGCATTGAATTCATGCTAGAGAAAAGCAAAGGGAAAAAAAAAAAAAAAAAAAGTGTGGAGGTTGTGGAGGTTATAAGAAAAACTACTTATACGCCAAATTAGTTAACTTGGGACAGGGAGGGCGAGATCCAGACAGGCGGAGGCCAGTTGAACCGATCATCGGGAGGAAGACAAGGCTGCACGCTCCCGTCTTCCAAGCAGTATATGCCGACGTCGCGCCTGTCACCCTTGACATCCTCGGAGAACCGCAAGTTCCAGCGATCATCGGTGAAGTACACGCAATTTCGTCGCAGCCCGCGGACCTCCTTCCCGGACAGCAGCACAGACGAACCGACCCCCACGAACAAAGCTCGGTCGCCTAAGCTCTCCACCGGAATCCACACGTTTCTCTCTTCATCCAATCTCGTCACCGTGATACTCTCAGTTCTCACCGTACTACACCTGTCGTCGTCACCCGAGCCGAGCTCTCTCCGCACCTGCAGAAGATCGCCCGTGGCGTCGTCCACCACTAGATACTTCCTGTAGGACCCGAATTGCTCGTCCTGGGGATCGTAGACGATGACTTTGCAGTCGGCGTAATCTCCGTCGAGCTCGAGGGCGAGTAGAGCCCCCTGGCTTGTTAAAGCGAGGAGCCTGCCGCCGCGAAAGGCGACGTCTTCGTAGCGCCGGTCCGGGTACTCGTCCTCGTAAAGATGCCACCTGTCCTCCCCGGCCCTCGCGAAAGCCAGCTGGCTCCAACCGTAGAGGGCGGCGACAGTGAGGCTGCCGCCGGACGCGGGGCTCGACGATAGCACGACCTTGGAGAAGGACGCGTTGCGGAAGAGGTTGGGTGGGAGGGGGCAGAAGTTGAACCACGGCAGGGAGGGGCTGAGTGTGAGGTAGCGGGAGACGGAGCCGTCGGGGGCGCGGGAGGCGTAGACGTTGGGGAGGGTGGCGACGGAGGGGAGGAGGATTTCTTGGCTGGTGAGGGGGTTGAGGAGGGCGAGCTCGGAGAGGGGGTCGAGAGTGGCGAGCCAGCCGTGCTGGGACCCGATGCAGTGCTTTCCGCGGAGGCCGGGGACGGAGAGGCGGTGGAGCGTGTTGTGGGGGAGGCTGAAGAAGACGAACTGGTCGCTGCTTTCGCTGTCGTAGTCGCTGCCGGAGAGGAGGAGATAGGGGTGGTGAGGGGACGGAGGGACGTCGGCTACCGAGCAGGCCCAGGGTTGGCACACTTCGCAGAAGGTCGAGTAGTCGATTAACGTCAGACGGCTGGCGATGGCGGCGAGGAGGTCCGACGGAAGGGCCGTCCAATCACGGCCGCAGCCGGTGATGGTCGGCATCGTGCGCCAGACCTGCAACACACAAGTTACTCCGATACGCGTCTACACATGTAGATAAATAAATAGAGACGGTAATTCTAATCCGATTCCGACTCTAATTACTGTTTTTCAAATCCAAGATATTCATTATATACATTTTCAACTTCAGAATCAGAGTCCAGCTGGGATATTCATTGCTTGAAACCCAAGATTTTCGCTTAAATTTAATTGTAACTTCATAATCTAACTAGCTAGGATTATATACATATCTATACTTTACATAAAACAAAGATTAAATTAACTACTTTTATTTTAAACTAGTTTTAATTAGTGCGTGTGCAGTGCGCGCTTTACATTAGAAAATTAAAAATTAAAAATTAGAAACAATATTATTTAAAGTTTTATAAAATAACTTAGTTTTTTAATTTTAATAGAATTTGATTATGCATATAAAATTAATAAATTTTATTTATCTAATTTTATAAAAAAAGTGTTAGATTTTATTAAGTTTTGTTCTATCCAACCAAAGCTCAATATATTAAGAAATTTAATAATATCAATTAATAATTTAAATAGTTATTAAAGGATAATTTTAAGCGACGCCAACTAGAATATGCCACTAATTGTAAATGTGAGGCTGTAGTGTAAGGAGGCCGTGAATGGTGACGATGACAAGGGTGCCACCGGATATGCGAATTACGGGAGAGAGAATTCATCGAGGCAAGGGCCGCGACTACGATAGTGGGCGAGGGAGAGAGTGAGATAACAAAAAATAATAAATATGGTAAAACAAAAGGAAGAAAAAAAATAAAATTGACGCCAAGTGGGGGTCCAATGAAATTTGGAGTTGTATTAGACAAAATAGCTCATAGCGGGCCTAATAGCCTGCTAACTCTTTTTTTTCTTCTTAGCAATAGCAAAAAGTTAAAAAAAATTCTAATAAAATAAAATTAGTCTTTATTATTGTACTCCCCTCCTTCCCTTCTGTATCAACCGCCCACTTTGCCTCAACACACTCTCCCATTGTTCTTGAATCTTGTAGCAAACTTGTTGTCGTCGTCGTCGTCGTCCACGGCGATGCCTTCTACCACAACCTTGCCTCCGTGATCCGTGCCATATTATAAGCCAACGTCGACGGAAGTATAGACGAAATAAGAGAGAAGAGTACGACATCAATGTGGGAGCAGTGAAAGAGGATAAAGGAGAAAGCAAATGGAGGAGAAAGAGAAAAAGAAATAGCGAGAAGGAGGAGGCGGACCGGAAGAAGAAAGATGAACGTGAAAGAAAAAAAGAGAGAAAGAGAAATAATGTTATTTTGATTAGTTTAATGAAAATTCGGATCAAACTTGCAAAATTCAAAAAAGTTAATCATTCTTGCAAAAATATAAAACCGATGAATTTTTAATGCAAGTTGGCTTAAAAGATTCTACTTGAAGAAAGAAAAAATTTACATGATTAAATAAAAATCTTTAATTCATTCTTTATGCAAGCAATTCATTGCATCCTGGTACCGTACAGATTCCACTAAAGGATGCATCTCACATCTTATAAATAAGTTAGAATTTGTTGATTATATCGAAAAAAAATCAAGCCTCAAGCCAAAATTTTTGACGGAAGGGATAGTAATTAATGGTGGATAATTGAATATTTTTTTCGATTTCTAGTCGTTCATAATTGTAATTTTTTGAATCAGAATTATGAATTAAGATCTCATCGAAGCTCAAACTTTGATCTCATGACGCAAGTTGGGCCTGAGCAGCTTGTTCAATAGAAAAAAATAACTCTGTACATACTTGGAATGGTTATACTTTTCTAGAGAACAAAATTTTATAGATTTAGTAATTATAAACGAGACATGATTAGCCTTAACGACCTGATTCATGTGTATGATAGATAATATACAATGCATCAAGTGATTAATGAAGTCATAACAAAAGAGACGACAGAATAATAGTGAAAGAATTTTACATACGTTATAATTACAACAGAAGGGGCTTAAAACTTACTTTACACAAAAGATCAATCTAAAAAAAAAAGCATGAAAAGATCTTACTTTAGTTCTTCATCGGCAAGGAAATCTGCAATAACATTTTCAATTTTTCTCGGAAAGGGATTATGTACATACGTGTCACTGAATCTTCAACGTAAGACAACAATTAATTAATTGCATTACAATATTTTGAGCTCACTTGTACATTCCAACCTTGCAACTATCCATCAAATTTAGACAACTCTTTTGAATTTCTAATATTTTTTTTTAAAATTGACAAGTCTTGTGTGAAAATATTAATGTGACATTCTAGAATTTGAAATACTCCTATATTTAAAGTATAATATGATTAAAATCTCTTAATCATGCGTGTTGTACGATGGTTAGGTCCAAAAAGTAAAGAGAAGAATGTCATGATGAGTGAATACTTGAAACGCGATGTGTTATAATTGATATCAGAGTTAATCACATCGACTAGTCTTTATAAATGTATTCGAGCCGGATGAGAACATCAAGCCCTTTACGTCAGGGCTTAAAAACATTGGGTGGTGACTAAGTCAAGAGGATTAAACGTGCTAGAATTAGAATAGTTATACAATAAATGATTCTAAAAAACACAGTCATAATTGACATTTATAGTATTGCTCTAAAAATTGGCACTTCACCATTGCATAGAAAGTAAGATTTGATTTATCATTTTAGGGAAGTGCTAACTAACTTTATATTTTTCTTACAGAAAGAGAAAGAGTTGAATCTTAGCTGCCGTTTTATTTTTCCTAAATTTCTTTGTGCTCAAAATAAAAAATGTATATATTAAAATGCATATTCCTTGCGAAAAATTCTTCTGATAGAGCCATACGGTAATTAGGAACAGATCACATATACTCACCCACAAAAAGAAGAAGAAGAAGAAGAAAATAAAGTATCACAGCTATGACAAAAAGGCATGTTGGTTCAGCTGTATTTTAACATTGCACAAAGTACGAATAACCTAATGCTACTATAGAAAATCATCTAGAATCCAACCCCTGCAACATGAGGCTAACTAAATTGACAGATCTGAAATAAGATTTTCCCCAATTACATGAGAAATACTACATGATTGAAGTAATTTTGTATCTCAATGTTATCTGTCGATCGTGTTAGCTAATTAACATTGTCCACGAGCTCCTTTACAACCGAGGGGCAACTAATTTTCAGGTGCTCGAATCCGTCTGTTTTCATAACATCTATCAGCGACTTGGGCGAGGCCAAGAATTCGAGGCAAGCTTCTTTGAGCCGACTGCAATGGTGCTGCTCCGCCAACACCAGCGTAGTGGCCGCCGTGCTCACGGTAATGTTCCGACACAACCTATCTTCGCTGATCAACCTCAGCCTCTCCAGCCCGTACCGATCTGCGGCAGCAAGGAGATGCTGAAACATCGAGGCCGACGGCTCCTTCGCCAGCTCCTCCAACTCCAGAGGCAGCGAATCCGAATAGATGAAGTGCAGCAGAGCCCTGAAGGCGAGAGTCTCCATATCGTCGATCTTTATGCGCTTCGCGCTCCTCTCCTTCATGGGGCCGAAGAGCTCTGCCCTGAACACCGGCGACCGAGCGGCGAGCAGCAGCCGGTGCGCGGGGAAGGTTTCCCCGCACACCTCGAAGGTCACGTCGGTCTCGTCTCCGCTCTCTAGGAGCTCGCGGAGATGGCGGTGCAAGTCGGAGGGCGGCAGACTGACGGGGCGAGCATTGGGTGGCGTTTCTAATCGAGGCCTCTTCAGGACGGACACAGTGCACTGAATCGTCAAGCAATCATCTTTCAGATAGCCGGAAGCCTCAAGAACGTCTCTTCTCATGAACTGATTGTAGCCGAAACAAGCGCTGCCGTTCTTGAACACGCAAGGAGGATTGCGCGGCGTCCGCGTTGTCGAGGAGGGGGGCCTGCGCTGATCAAGAAGGGTAAGGCTGAACGCGGCCTTTACGCCGTTGCCGGCGTCGCTTCTGAGGCAGAGAAAGAGCGAGATGTGGTTGGCGCTGGCCTTGTCTTGACCGTCCGGGTAGAATGCGATGGCCCAGTCGAAGCCGCCGGCGTCGAAGGTGGCGGAAGAGATGGGATTGCCGGCGCCGATGCCCTTGGCTAGCGAGTAGTCGGCGATCTTGAACAGGTGGGTTCCCGTCACCTTCTCCATCACCCACGTCGACGAAGAGCAGGGCGCGGGCGCTGCCTCCGGGGAAGAAGCCATGCACGCAGCCACGCAGGTTCACGGAATTTGGGCCTAGGGCTTAGAAAAGACTAATTAAGAAACGAGTTTCACAATATCTCTTCTCATATTTAAAGGGAAATTGTGAACAATTTTAAATACCCCAAGTCTCTACTCGCACTGGGAAGGAAATCCGAGTATGCAGCAGGACTTGGGAGAATTTGGCTAGGCCTTGGTCTCAGAATTCGGCTCGAATTAGCTTCTGCTCCGAATTTATTTTATTAAGCCAATATATTTACAGGGCATTTGGCCTAAATTCGAAAAAGTAATTTTAAAATCAAAACTGATTTTTTTGTTTTTTTCATTTTAATAGAACGTTTCGTAATTCCTTTTAAAAATCTGATTTTTATATTTAAAATCAATTTCTGATTTTATAGGCCTAAAATTAGAATCAATTAAAACCTATTTCTTGAAATTTGATTCTAAGTTTAGACTCAAATTTTCAACTTTAATTTAAAATTTCATTTCAAATTTTAAATTTAAAGTTAGAATTAAAATTTAAAATTTTAATTTTTAGTTTAAAAAATTTAAATTTAAATTTAAATTTAAATTTAAATTTTAAATTTTAAATTTTAAATTTAAATTTCAAATTTCAGTTTTAAATTTTTACATTTTAAACTTTAAAT
>NC_033622.1:9633100-9701371 GCF_001540865.1 Ananas comosus
AAAAAAAAATTATTATTTGCAAACAGTAAAAATATTTTTCCTAACAACTTTACAAAATCACGGCGAAAAAATAATTAAAGCCGAATACACCCTAACAACTAAATTTCATAAATTTTCGGCATCATTTACCTATCAAACGAATAGTCTAAAAATGAACGGCTGAAAATAAAATTCTCATGAATTATTTTTTATGATAATTTTATTTTCAGCCGTTCATTTTTAAACTACTCGTTTGATAGGCAAATAATGTCGAAAAATAATAAAATTTAATTTCCAAATACTTTTAATAGTGTAGATCAAGTCTGACGAGCCGATCGTCGATTTGGAAGCCGCATTATTAAAAATAACTTGGTAGCACGGAGAGCTCCGTGCTAGCGATAATATACCAGCCTAGTTCTATCTATATAGGGTTGAGCTAGAATACTCTCAAAAGTACCATGAAGGTACTGATTTTGAGTTTTTAACCTTTGGATGGAAAGATGTGAGGTTGAAATGATGGCGGTAGGTGGAATAGTGTTTGATCCAAAGACTATTAGTAATCAAGGAGTAGATCCAAAGGCTACAAACTTAGAAACACGGTTGGTGCTTCTAAAAATATTCTAGCTCAATTCATATATATATATATATATATATATATTGATAAACATAGTTGCTAAACAAAATGATTCCCCGAATCAAGAGAGATTTAAGTCTTGAATCATCAACACACATGAATCATCAACACCCCAACCGTTATCAACTACCACTAAAGAAACATGCACGCTACGACCTTCATCTCCCCCATCATCTAATCAACTGCCCTCACATTATTTGTTATTTTATAGTCATTTCTTTTTCTTTTTCTTTTTCTTTTTCTTTTTTAAGTGAAAGATTGACTAATAACCCAATGATACATTGGAATAAAATGAATATGGGTAGAACAGAAGAAAGCAAGTGGCAACTTGAATAGATCCAGGCAGCCAGAACAGAGGACTGTCAAAGCCATGCACTTAGAAAAACCGATAGAAAGCCAGGCAGCTCTATAAGAAGTAAAAATAAATTAATTAAGAAACCCACAGGCAGTATTCTTAATCGAATCATTGGTCGTCAGGCACCCGGAGTTCCGTGCGGTCAATACATACGATGCTACGAGAGCCATTATAGCACAGTTCTGCTTGAAGATACGGAAATTGCGCTTCAACCAGAAAGTTCTCAGTACGATTGTAATGATAGAATAGAAGAGATAAACTGACTGACAAATTGAAGAGTTCTACATGCATAGGCTGGAATAGTAAATCGAAACGAATATTAAACTTCCCTGTTGGACAAAAATGTTTATTCTCTAGTTCTTTCTAGAGTTTGATAGAAATGAGAGGGACAATTTCAAGTATCCTCCTCTACCGTCCAACTAAGTAATGCCTAAGTTGCTTGGTCCGGTCAAAATCAATAGATATGCTAAGCATGAGGATGTGCTAAGTCCACCACATGCATAGGAGAGTCCCTAGTACGAGCATCATCCAAAACGAATACCTAACATATTATGTTTCTCACACTTTAATAGTATATATATATATATATATGTAAGTTGGTAACAAATTAAAGTGTCATATTACTAATGTTTCTCTAGTTCAACACTTGCTTGATTAGTTACAAAATGTAAATTAAAAGATGCAGTATTAAATCTCCATGAGCATATAAGTGTGTGTTGTTCACTTACGAATCAAACTTTTTCTACAAGCTTTGCCTTGCCCCGTCGATCCGGCTGCAAAATCTACTGACCTGAAAAGCCAACAACAGCAGGGTTTGAGTTTTCCTCAAATACGTACCCAGTATTGGGTAAGCACGATGTTGAAAATAAATCAAGAGCATAAACAATAGCAATGATAGAGAAAACAATACAGATCAACTTGATTCAATATAAAGAGATATAACTCAACTGAGTCAATACTACTTTGAGAAGTAGTAAGCAAATCGCCGACATGTTTTAAGCCTAAACAACTAGAACTCCTAATCTCCAAAACAAACAAATGGTATGATTCATTTGTAATTGATCTCCAAACAGAGCATAAACTAGTGTCCTTCGTCGAAAGTTTGATAAGCTTAGGAATAATGTATAATCTCATCTACGCTACGGAAAATCAATTAGTTTGAGAACATTCCACGAGATGCATCTAGTGCGATACTCAGAAGTAGCATGGTATCTCATGTTACCTGTCACCTTAGCTAGCTTCTCCAAGAGGTCCTTTATAACCAAGGGGCAACTTAATCTTAGGTGCTCAAATCCATCCGTTTCGATAACCGCAGCCAGCGTCCCGGGGGAGGCAATGAAATTGAGGCAAGCGGCTTTCAGCCGACCGCATCGGTGCTGCTCGGCCAAGGCCAACGTGTTCGCCACCGTGTTTACGCGAATGTTCCGGCATAACTTGTATTCACAGACTAACCTCAGCCTCTCAAGCCCGTATCGATCTGCGGCAACGAGAAGGTGCTGAGCCATCGAATTCGAGGAGGAATCCGTCGTCATCGGCTCTTCCATATACGAGGGCAGGGTATCTGAGTAGATGAAATGAAGCAGAGCCCTGAATACGGCGGCTTCCATGTCTTCGAGCTTTATCTGCTTCATTCTCGTCTCCCGCATCTCGCCGAAGAGTTCTGCCCTGAAGACAGGGGACCGCGCCGCGAGCAGCCACCGGTGCGCCGCGAAAGTCTGGCCGCCGACATCAAAGGTTACATCGGCCCCCTCTCCGCTGGCCAAGAGGTTGGCGAGATGCTGATGCAAGTCCGAGGGGGGCGGCGGCAGGACGGGGTCAGTGGCGGGCACCTCCAAGAGGGGGGATTTTACGACGGTAACAGCGCAGTGGACGGCGAAGCAGTCGTCTCTGAGGAACTGTGACGTCTCGAAATCGGCTCTTCTGATGAATTTACCGATGCCCCGGCCGCTATGTTGCTTCGCAAACACGTCGATAATTGTGCGGGTAAATGGGCAGCTCCGCTGCGGATCAAGAAGACTCAGCTTGAGCAGGGCCCTGACAGGCACGGCATCAGTCTCGAGCCTGAGAACGAGTGACATCCAACCGGCACAGTGCTCGTCCTGCCCGTCGAGAAAGCATGCGAGGGTCCAATTGAAGCCGGCGACATTGAAGGTGGCCGATCGGATGGGCTTGCCGACGCCCATCATCCCCTTGGCCAGGGAGTAGTCGGCGATCCTGAACAAGTGGGATCCGGTCACCTTCTCCATCTTCCACGTCGACGAAGAAGCGGACGAAGACATGGACGGAGGGAGGCGGCGTCCAGGTCGGAGCAAAACCTAGCAAGGACGACGGTTTGCCCCTTTCTTCTTTAGGGCTTTACCAACAGCTGCGAGATCATTTCAACCTCGACTCATAATTGTTCTGACATTAAGTTCCAGCGATGCTTAAGGTACACTCTAAAATAAAATAAAATGTATATTTTATACTCACTTTATTTCATTAAGCAGTGTTTGGATTGGGGACAAGGAGAGAGATAACCTCTTATCCCTCTTTATATCTAAATACAAATTTTTTATTCGAGAGTAGTAGTTCTTAATTATCTAAAATAATCTGGTATAATTATTCCTACCAACACCTCAATTTTCTATGCATTACTATCCAAACGTCATTTTTCTTATCCCCGAAAACAATCTAATTTTCATTCAAACGTTATTTTTCTTATCCCCATACTTGTACATATTCCTGTAATAGCTAGCTCTTGCTTATCTCTCTAAGTTTTTAGGTGAAAGTTAAGTTCACAAAAATTATATTTTTGTCTTCCCACTTTCTACTTCTCTAACTCCTCCAATGATTAGCCATTTATTCGACTCTCATCTTCACCGTCTAACTCCAAAGAAAATAAATAAATAAATAAATTACACTACTAATGCACTACTATTTTTTTTTCTGCAAAATTTTAATTTATAATATTTGTCTTGGCATTTCTAATTTATTTTACTTTAGCCCCTATTTTTTTAGACAATAAATTTTGCTCCATCCGAGTTCGTCATGCACTAACGCACTATGAATCTATCGTTTCTCAGTCCATCACATACTTTTACTTCAATAGTTTGATTTTTAAATGTAGAAAAATTATAAATTTATGGATGGTAAAATTTGAATATGAGATAGAGGATTTACGATTCATAAATACATGGTTTATAAATATAGAGAAACACCAAATGTGATTAATGTTTTTATTCCAATCAGTAAAGAAAAACACAGACTAGTTTAAAATACTTTCAAGAGTATAGGTTTTGAAGTGTCAATCTTAAAAGTTTTAGGACTAAAATAAAATTTATCTGAAAGTTTAGGGAGTAGTAGTGCAATTTTACCTCATAATAAAAAAGAGAAATTTATAATGACCCCTCTAAGAGACGGTTAAACTTTGTTACTAACTTACTATTCTAAAATCTTGATACTTTTACAGATACTTATACTTTTAATTTTGACAATTATTTTTTAAAAAGCTTTATCAAATAGTTCACTAGGTCCTATTTTTAATTGTGACAATTAATTTTTTTTTAAAAAAAATTATCAAATAGTTCACTAGGTCCTATTTTTAATTAAAGTTAATAACATGTAACTACATAGTTATTTTAATCCCTTATATTGTATTAATATTGTAAAGCTTAAAAATAAGAAAATTCAATTTTTCTAATCAAATAAATGAAAGAGTCAACAAAAATTGAAAATGAATTTACTCTATCTAAAATCTTGATGCATAGTCAACATAACTGATTGAAAAAAGGGACAATTTCCTCTTTACCCTTCTAAAATCATCTAATTTCATAAATACCCATCTAAAAATTGAAATATCATGTATACCCCCCAAATTTGAAAAACTTTAAAAAATAACCTTTCCATCCAAATTAAAGTTAATTAGTATTTAAATTCCAACTTTACCCCTCTAATATTTCAAAATTAATAAACTCTATCTAGACTAAAAATTTAGTAAAATTCAATTGATTTTAATTTTTTTTTTTCATTTTAATTAAAAATAAATATTTCTATTTGGAATAAATTCTAGTTAAATTTAATTTTATTTTGCTTCATTGTTAATTTAACTACAATTTATTCCAATTAGAAATATTTGTTTTCAACTGCAATTAATATTTTTTTAAAATTAAAATCAATTGAATTTTACTTAGTTAATTTTGAAATATAATAGAGGATATTTATGAAATAAAATAATTGACCATTGAATATATAAGAGGGGTAAAGTTGGAATTTAAATACTAATTAGCTTTAATTTAGATAGAAACATGATGGTAAGGTTATTTTTGAAAGATTTTCAAAATTCGGGGGTATACATGATATTTTAATTTTTAGATTGGTATTTATGAAATTAGATGGTTTTATAAAGGTATAGGGGAAATTTTCCCTTAAAAAAATAGATTATTTTGTGTTTTGAGTTATACAAAGTCATATTCAAGAGTGCAATATAGAAGGCCATTTCAATAAGTAACATTGCTTGAGGTTAAACTATTTGATAAAGTTTAAGCAACCTCAATGCCAAAATTATAAAAGTTTCAGAATCTAGCTACAAAAGTACTTTAAGTTTAGAAGGTCTTTATACATTTTTACTAAAAGAATAGCTAGTAATTTGTTTATTACTGTTGAGAAATATTAAGTCTACAATCAAAACTAATTGTAATCTCTATAATCTCTCATCCAATGAGTTATAGGGTTTACCAATCTCTTTTGGTTTTTAGATAGGAAAAAAAAAGTGCTAAGACAAGCAGCAAACAAAATTTTTGTGAGAGGAATTATAAAATTACAACATGAAATGGGTTGTAGATCTAGCACACTCCTCGTTATTATTTGTGTAGAGCTACTATATTATTGGAAGTATAGAAGATTTGATGCTTCTGATTTTTTGACCCTTGGTTCAAGAATTTTACGATTGAGATGATTGTGGTCCCTCCTAGGGTTGAGCAGTACTCCTAGAGTTGAGTGGTTCCTATAAGGTAATAGTATTAATCTAAAGGTTAAAAATGATTAAAGGGGCTGATATAAGGGCCAAAAAGTCGGAAGCATCAGATCCTTTTTACTTCCGATAGTATAATAACTCAACTCTTATTATATATATATATATATATATATATATATAAAATTAGGCTATAATGCTATAAATAGCATCAAGTTGTTGACGCTATTATATAGGTTTTCGGCCCTTGGATGAAGAAATGTACGTTTAGAATGACATGGACCCCTTAAAGTTGGATGAGTTGTTGGTTGAATAGTATAATTTAATGGGTGAAAATAGTCAGAGTTAATCTAACGGTAGAAAATTCGATAGCGCCAAGTGCTTGGTGCTATCGAGAGTATCCCAGCCGGACTCTCTCTCTCTCTCTCTCTCTATATATATATATGTATATATAATAACAGCTTACATTCTACAAATAGTAATAATGGCCTTGCATCCACATAGGTGGAGAAGATTAAGTTGTAGCAACTTCAGTAACCTATATTTGGATGCATGAACATTCCATTCTGTTCACTTATTTAAGCTTGTGTTAGTTAGTAAATGAGAAATATAATCATCTCCAATAATTATTATATTAGACATTCAATTCATTTTTTTTGGAATAACATGAATCACCTCCTAGGTGATATAAACTATCACCAAATTATGAATGTTAAAATCTTTAAAGGAGGGAAATCAAAATCCTTACTGAGTCACAAAAATAATAAAATTCTCGCTATTTTATAAGTTATTACCGAATAATAATTTACTTTGACACTCAAACAAGACTGTCCAAGTGTTTGATCTACTTCTTGTGCATTTGATATCCTGCTTGTGCACATCTTTTGTGTATAGATAGATAGTTGGGAATCATGAAAATTAAGTTCAATTAGCAATTCTCAAATGCATACATCTTTTGAGTGTCAATACTTTTCATTAAAAAAAAAAAAAATACAACATACCATAATATATCGTCACAAACAGAATAAGCAATTTTGATTAAATCAAGAAATTTTTAGAAATTCGCAACTTATATTGATATCGGATTTTTGTTTTATATCACGACAAAAGCGAAAAGGATCTAGTTTGTCGGATGCGAAAGTTGTAAAAGGAATCGATAAAGAGAGAAGAAAAATAAAATATACAAATATTTATATGGTTCGGTGATCCGGGACGATTAAACCATCCGGATAAATCTCAATCGTTGCGGATAAGGCGGAGGCCCTTCCAACTACTTCGGTTAGGATAAGGCGGAGGTGGTTACAACTATTTTGGTTAGGATATGGATCAAGGAGGTTCCAACTAATTCGGTTAAGATATGGATTAAGAGGGTCCAACTAATTTGGTTAAAATATGGATCGAGAGGGTTCCAACTAATTCGGTTAGGATATGAATTGAACTAATTCGGTTAAGATATGAATCGAAACAGTTCCAACTAATTCGGTTAGGATAAGATCGAGATGGTTTCAACTACTTCGGTTAGAATAAGAATAAAGTTGTTATTTTTAAAATATTTTGTTCTTATCTTCTTGTAAGCCTAAAGGCTATAAATACGGGCCTTTTAAAATATTTTGTTCTTATCTTCTTGTAAGCCTAAAGGCTATAAATACGAGCCTCACTGGCTCTTGTAAATCACTCCAGTTTAGAGAGAATTAATATACAGACTCTTCCATATAAAAATATTGTGTTCTTTTTCTTTTTTTTCTCTTTAATCTGATTTCAGATATCCATCGGGGAGGCACTGCGACATTGCTTCCTCCTCCGACGGATCAATTGGTATCAGAGCATCTGACCCTGGTGTATGGTGCGAACCAGAAGCGTCTACAAAGCTACCGGCAAACAACTCTCCATCCTCGACATCTTCCGTAAGCCACAGACGAGGAAAACGAAGAGCGCATCTACCGTGTCTGCAGACAAGCAGATAGCGACGCTATCCGACCTTGCCTCCAAGGTCGCCGCACTGTCCGACGACATGAAGACCGTTTTAGATTGGATTAAGACCCAATCTGCAGCACCATCGGCAATGCCGGTGGAGAAGAGCGGTCGGCTCGAAGGAACTCTTCCTCCAAAGGCGCGTGTGACGCCGATGAAGGGTGCTGCCGAGGATATCTCGGGCGTGCGAGACGACGATGACTCCGACGATGACGGAAGCATAGCTCCGTCAGTTGCAGAAGGGAGGTCGCAACCGTTTAAGGTTGAGGCCAAGATCGAGATCTCCAATTACGACGATATTGTCGACGCTGAAAAGTTGGATGCCTGGCTTGACCAACTGGAGACGTACTTCGACCTCTACAACTATAGCAATGCAGAAAAGGAAACTTTCGCAAAACTAAAACTTGTAAGTCATGCTTTGACTTGGTGAAAGGCCACTCTCCAAACTTCCGCCAACGAAGAGTTCACCTGGAGTCAGTTTAAACGACTGATTCGCCAGGAATTCTACCCTATGGGATATGAAGAAAAGCGATGGAAGCGCTGGCATGTCTTGCGCCAAAGATGTGACCAGACAGTGCAGGACTACACTACCGACCTCCGGCGCCAAGCCTTAGCGCTTGGCATCTCCCTCGACAATCCACAAGTTTTTTGTAAATACACCGCGGGCCTACAGGAGCGCATCAATGATGAGCATCATCTCTTCGGTATTTGTGATATCGCCTCGGCGAGCCAAACAGCCATGTCGATTGAACGAAAGAACAAACTATCTCGCAGGGAGAAGCCATCTAGAAAGTCTGCTGA
The DNA here is from genome assembly GCF_001540865.1 of Ananas comosus. Classification (NCBI taxonomy): domain Eukaryota; kingdom Viridiplantae; phylum Streptophyta; class Magnoliopsida; order Poales; family Bromeliaceae; genus Ananas; species Ananas comosus. The sequence continues at coordinate 9,641,789 of NC_033622.1, forward strand.
GGGCTCGAAAAAGACAAAAAAGAAGGGCTCTAAAAAGAAGGGGTCCTTTGATCCTGATTTGTACTGTGATCATTGTAAAGTAACAGGACATGTCAATGATCGATGCTGGAAGCACCATCCAGAGATGAGACCAAAGAAGAAAGACGATCGTGGTAAACACACAACGACAATGACAACAACATCGGCAGGATCAACAAGTGATGCCCCTACCTTAATCGGACGGATTGATCAAGCGGACACTAGCTTGTCTCTGATGGCTATGCCGAAGGAGACAAGCTTGTACCCGTCAAATCCGACTGATAAGAGAGAGGAGTTGTTCACTTTTCGAGTTCAAGTAAAAAATAAGGTAATCGACACCATCATCGATCCCGGCAGCCAAAAGAACTTGAACTCAGAGAATCTTGTTCAAAGGCTGGGTTTGTCGACTACACCACACCGACACCCATATCTATTAGGGTGGATTAACAGCAACATCGAGATAAAGATCAATTGCCAGTGCAATGTGAAGTTTGCAGTGATCAGCATCTATATCGACGAAATGCTATGCGAGGTTGTGCCATTGAACATTTGCAACCTCATCTTCGGCAATCCCTACCTATGGGACCGTGACGCTACTTTCTTCCGTCATTGTCTGCCACCACGAATGACGCACATCGCACGGGGAATTTTATCTTTTGGTTTTCCCGTGGGGTAGTATTCATGATGTAGATTAAAGTATGTGTATGTATGGTTATCAGGTATTGCGGATCCATGGCTTCCAATAAACGCAAGCGTCTATTGTTAATTACCCCTATAGAATATTAGGGCACCTTCGATTAAGAGACCTCTGAAATGCTGAAGATAAACTGGAATTGGACAAAAGAAAATTTATAATTTATTGCTCAATTACATGGCTTTAACCAAGGGCATACCCTCAGTGTACATGAATAGAGCGTAAAGAAAATGTATTTTTCAATTGTATCTTAGTTATATATTCTAAGATACCCAATATATGGTCAAATTAATTTTGTTGGACTCTATATGTTGTGGAGCTCAACACTATTCACCCTAAGATGAAATATTGATTAAATTCCATATATATATGCATTGGAATTTAATCAGATTTAATTCAGATTAAACTCTAATTATATGTATTAGAGTTTGATTTGGTTAATTGAACTTTAAATGTATGTGATAAAGTCCAATAGATGATCAGATTTTGTTGAGCTCTATATATTTTGGAGCTCAACTTTGTTTACCATGAGATGAAAGATTGATTAAATCCCATATATATACATTGGAATTTAATCGAACTTGATTAAACTCTGAACTTTAAATATATGTAATAAAGTCCAATAGAGTTTGATTTGAGCTTTCATCCTAAATATATGTGTTAGGATTAGCCCCAAATATCTTGAATTAGACTCTAATTTTATATTTTAGAGTCTGATACAATTAGGCTCTAAGTTTATGTATTAGAGCTTAGTCACATTTGATTTTGGTTCATCTCAAGGTGAAATATTAACTAAATCCTAATTATATGTATTAGGATTAGTCAGATTTGATTTAAATTAAACTCCAAGTGTATGTATTGGAATCCAACAAATTAATTTGATCAGATGGTTTGATCAATTCTAAATATAGGTTTAGAATTTGATCAAGTTTGAACATGATTGTGATTTGACTCTAGTTTTATATGCTAGAGAATCGAATATTTTGGGAATTGGGATGTTCGTGAAAATTGAATTTGAGTTTAGTTTAACTATATTTCGGTCAGTTGATTTGGTGGATTAGTTTAACGACGTTTCGGTCGGAGGTTTGGGTTTGGTTCACAAGGTTTATGGTATTGGGTATATGGGATTATGGTTCATGAACTTAGATATGGTTCATGGGTTTATGGTTCATGGACTTATGGTTCATGGGTTTATGGTTCATGAACTTGATTTGATTCATGAACTTGATTCATAGTTCGTGGATTTGGTGTATGGTATGGTCCACAGGATTTGGTGTATGGTTTGGTCCATGGTTTTGGTTCAAAGTTCATGGACTTGGTTAAGGTTATGGGCTTGAATATGGGTTAAATGTGTATGGGTTCATGGGTAAATGTATATAGGTTTATGTATATGGGTTTATGGGTTAATGGTTTTAATGAGTTTTGGATAATGGGCTTAGATAGTGGGCCCAAATGGGTTTTGGACTGGGGCCATTTGTAAATGAGCTCTGGACTTCATGAGGATTTGGACTTGGATGTAATATGAGCTTATTTTATGGGCTCAATTTAGATTTGAATCATGGGCTCATTTTGGACTTAATTTGGATTTGGAGATTTCGGTTTGGGCTCATTTCGTTTTGGATCTAAATTCGGGCCCAATACGGGCTGAATTCATTTTGGATGTGGATTCGGGCTTGGGCTGAATTCATTTTGGATATGGATTCGGGCTTGGGCTGAATTCATTTTTGATGTGGATTCGGGTTCAATACGGGCTCATTTCATTTTGTATTCGGGCTCGGGCTGAATTCATTTTTGATGTGGATTCGGGCTTGGGCTGAATTCATTTTGTATTCGGGCTCAAAATGGGCCAAATCATTTTGATGTGGATATGGATTTAATATGGGATTTGGATTTGGGCTCAATATGGGCTCATTTGGATTTAAAATGAGCTCAATTTGTATGTGAATTTTAGGTTTATTTGGGTTTAGGATTTGGGATTGGTTTGATTATGGATTTGGGCCTTGGACTTTGGATTGGGTTTTGATATGGGTTTGGGCCTTGGACTTGGGATTGGGTTTTGATATGGGTTTGGGATTTGAATTCGGTTTTGGTATTGGATTTGGTTTGGATTTGGATTCGAGTTTGGATTTGGATTCGAATTTGGATTCGGATATGAGATCAAAATATTTCGGTATCTGGTTCAAAATCAAATTCATCAAAGATATGATGTGTTTTATTATTCGTCACATGTAATATCTAATGTAATTAAATCTCGGTTCGCCCTAATTCGACTAAATCAAATGATTCAATCAAAGGGTTCGATTATTTTCGAACATTATTAAAAGAACGATTAAAAGGATATTAATCGGTAATCCGACTAACTGGAGGAGAATTAAGAGAACACGTTTTTTTTTTTTTCTTTATCTCTTTTGAAAATATAAGACAATATAATTCTTTGTCTTCTTTTTATTTTTACATTCATGGGACAACTAAGGTGGGATAAAAATCCCTTCCTTGCCTCCCTAACAGTAGCAAAGCTCTCTCATCTCTTTCTCTTTTAATAATTTTTTTTTTTGCAAAGAGAAAAGCATCGCTCTTTCTCTTTCTCTCTCTCGATAATACTGCATTTTATAAAGAGAAGAGCATCGCTCTTTCTCTTTTAATAACACTTTTTTTTTTTTTTTAAAGAGGAGAGCACCGCTCTCTCTCTCTATGTACAGATTGGATTCGCCGTCGCAGGATGCATCTTGGGCGTTTCGTCGAGCAGTCAGTGGGCATGAACAGAGCTCTGGTTTCATTCAGGAATTTCGTCGAATAGTTGGTAGGCATGGTTCGTCGGTGCGAACTCCGTCAAGGCGACATCCTGGGCGGCTTTGTAGGCGACGAGGCTGATACTCTTGTTGACGAGCCTGCTGAGATTAGTCTGCGTATTTGCGAGGGGCGAGCTGTCGACGTCCGGGAACACGTCGAACGAGTCTTGGCAGGTGTCAACGAGCATGTCGATGGTCGAAAGCTCGCTGTTGACGTCCGCGAGCAGTTCGTCACCGCGCACCAATCGTCGGCGCATCCTGCAGCGCGTCCGCCGCCTGCGCGTGCTCCGCCTTAACCGCCGCAACCTGCACCGACGTCGCGGCTCGTTGTGGTCACAGATCGAACACCTGGTGAGCGGAGGGGGGAGAAGAGCATGATGAGGAATAAGGCGGTCTCGGATCGGGCGACCGTTCGGGCGGGTGTAGAGGTCGTCGCGAAGCAATGCAGCCTTGGGTGCAGAGGTCGGCGAGGCAGGCGGCCTTGGTGATGCAGAGGTCGGGCGGCCTCGGCAGCGGTGGGGAAACGAGTGGGCGGCCTTGGCGCAGTCTGCGATGAGCGATGGCTTCGGGCGCAGGGATCGGCGAGGCAGGTGGGTGACCTCGGAGTGGGTGCTTCGGCAGCCGGGAAGGCCTCGGGTCGGGGTCGGAGCAGGTCCTCGGCGGAGTACGACTCGGATCAGGGTCGGAGCATGTCCGGGAGGCATGGTTGGAGCACGTCCTGGAGCAACGCCTCGGGTCAAGGTGTCTCGGAGCAGGTCCTCGGTGGAGCACGACTCGGGTCGGGGAGGCGAACGGCTTCGGCAGCATCGAGGTCGAGGGGGAGTGACGAGGGCGGCTTCGGAGCGACGAGGGTCAGGGCGTCTTGGAGCGACGAGGGCGGCCTCGGAGCGACGCGGGTGGCCTCGGAGCGATGTCCTCGGCCCAGAAATTGGCGAGGAGCGACAGCGATGGCGATGCGGTGGAGATGGATGTTGACGCGATGGTGCCAGCGGCGCCAGATCTTGATGGGCGCGAACACGCGCCCGCCGCGGCACATTTTGCCGACGGCGCCCTGCCCGGCGCGGTGGGTGTGACGTCGGAGCGCACGGGATGTGACCTCGGGGCGTGCCTCAGGTCGGGGCCGGAGCACGTCCGGGAGCGGCAGCGGCCGCCATTGGAGAGGGAGAGAGAGAGAGAGAGAGAAAGGGCTTCTCTTTTCTCTTCTTTCTCTTTTTATTCTTTTTTTTTTTTAGCCGAGAGAGAGAGAGCTTTGAATTTTTTTTTTTTTTTTTTTTTTTTTGAAACGGGAGAAAAAGATATATATATATTTTTTTACCTTTTCTCTCTTTTTCTTCTTTCGTGAACAACGAACTCAGGTGGATATTTTTTGTTTGACTAGATCTTGAAGATTCAAAAGTCTCTCCTTTTTTTGTTTCGAAAGACATTTATGGGGATGGTTGTAACTGAACTGAGGGAAACGTGCGCATGGACGCGCGTATGGTGAGAATCATGGGAAGTGGGTAGTTGAGAGGATTGTGCATGTGATTTGAGAGAAAAGTGGGATGAGGTGGTTGAGGAGAACGTGTGTCTGAATCGTGGGATGGCGCATGATGGGAATCCGGGATGTGGGTATGGGTTGTTACAAAAATATCGTGGGATGTAGGAGGGATTTTGGATGGTTGAGATGAAATTGTGGGGTATTTTGGACAGTTGTGATGAGATTGTGAGATATTGGATGGTTAGGATGGGATTGTGGGAATATTGCGGATTAGTCCTTTTCCTTTGATCATATTACACCTTAATAAAAATATTATATGATTAAGGTGGGGCATTTTGTAAATATATAAAAGGGAATAGACTAATATGCTATTTTATATACCCGTACGTATTATTTTTTCGCAATCCGGTGCATGAGATATTTTCAAAATTTAAATTTTATCCATGCACCTGGTGCATGGATGATCTCGTAAACCATCTCTATTCTTATTTATTATTTTCTCTCTTTTCTTCTTCTTCTTTTTTTTTCTTCTTTTATTCCTCTCTCTTTTTTTTATGCTTCAACAGTCATCCTCAGCAATACCAATTTATTAAGGATGAACAAAATTTTTTGTTCACCGCAGAGCCATTATCAACAACTGTAGACCTGGTAAACGCTTGCCAGACCAAGAGGATGATCAATGCTTGTCAAAAGCTTGCCTTACTGGTCATTCGGTCAGTTATATTCGACGAGGCAAACAACAAGATATTAAACCTAGTATGCAAGGAAAATACTGATAATGTAGCCAAACTGATCGGCGAGCATTAGGATCTGTTTCAAGAAGTACAGCGACTGCCACCAAAGTGAGCCGTGGAACATGAAATCCAATTGATCAGTGACGCTCCGTTACCGAATCTCGGTATGTACCGAAACTCAGTGGTGGGGAATGAGGAGATAAAGCGACAGATGATTGAGTTGCTCGAGAGTGGTGCTATCAAACCGAGTAGCTCCCCTCGTGGCTCCCCGACTGTGTTGGTGCCAAAGAAAGACGGTGGGTGACGAATGTGTATCGACTACCGCGCTCTCAACAAAATCACCATCAAGAACCGGTACCCCTTACCGCGAATCGATGATCTCTTGGACCAACTGAAGCATGCTCGCTACTTCACCAAACTTGACCTGAAGTCCGGCTATCATCAAGTCCGGATCCAAGAGGATGACATCTAGAAGACCGCGTTCAAGACTCGACAAGGCTTGTTTGAATGGCTCGTCATGTTATTCGGCCTTTGTAATGCACCAGCCACTTTTATATGACTGATGAACGATATTCTACGCCCCTTCCTCGACGACTTCGTGATCGTCTACCTTGACGACATCCTCATCTACAGTTGATCATGGGAGGAGCACCTGGCGCATGTCAAGAAGGTCTTCATGCTGCTCAAGGAACACCAACTGCGCTTAAACCCTAAAAAGTGTGAGTACGGCCCGGTGTATCTCGGGTTCGTGGTGGGCAACACCAACTCCGCTTAAACCCTAAAAAGTGAGTACGGCCTAGTGTATATCGGGTTTGTGGTGGGCGACGGCGAGCTTCAGATCGACCCTGACAAGGTCAGGGCTATCAATGAATGGCTTAGGCTCAAAAATGTGACGGAGGTGCGGAGTTACATGGGCGCTTGCCAATATGTCCAGAAGTTTATTAGACACTTTTCTGTCCTTACTGCCCCTCTACATGCACTAACGAAGGCCAACCAAAAGTTTGAATCGAGTTCGAAACATGAGGAGACATTACGACTTTTGCAACAAAAAATATGCGAGACGCCTGTTCTTGCGCTACCAAATCTGCAACGACCCTTTGAGTTGGAGGCGGATGCGTCGGAATATGCCATGGGGGCTGTCTTGATGCAAGATGGTCGACCTATTGCATATTACTCCGAGATGTTCCAATGAGCTCAAAAGAACTATCCGACCTATGACAAGGAACTCTTGGCACTACACCAGGCGGTGAAGCATTGGCGGGTCTATCTCCTAGGAAAAGAGACGGTGGTGCATACAGACCACCGTCCGCTTCAATACCTCCAAACGCAATCAAAATTGCAATAGGCGCGTCACATGAAATGGATGACGTACTTGCAGCAGTTCAATTTGGTTATCAAGTGCAAGAAAGGGGCTCACAACAAACTGATTGATATGCTATCACGACCACCAGTGGTAGCGCTTTGTTTGTCGACATTTATGCAAGTTCAGCTTGACTTTCATGAGTATGCAAGTTTATATGCAGAAGACTCGATTTTCAAGAAAAACTAGAAAAACTCAGTTTCCTCAGTTGCAGTTCTAGATCCAACAGGTGCTGGTTCCTCTCAAAATTGGGGAGCCATGATCTGGGACGATCAAACAATCCGGATAAGTCTCAATCGTTGCGGATAAGGCGGAGGCTGTTCTAACTACTTTGGTTAGGATAAGGCGGAGGTGGTTACAACTACTTTGGTTAGAATATAGGTCAAGGAGATTCCAACTAATTCGGTTAAGATATGGATCGAGAGGAGTCCAACTAATTCGGTTAGGATAAGATTGAGGTGGTTTCAACTACTTCGGTTAGAATAAGAATAAAGTTATTATTTTCAAAATATTTTATTCTTATCTTCTTATAAGCTGGAAGGCTATAAATATGGGCCCTACTGGCTATTGTAAATCACTCTAGTTTAGAGAGAATTAATATACAGACTCTTCCACATAAAAATATTGTGTCCTTTTTCTTTTTTTTTTTTCTCTTTAATCTGGTTTCAGATATCCATCGGGGACGCTGCAACATTACTTCCTTCTCCGACGGATCATTCGGCCACTGGCCTATATCCACAAATGAAAACGTAGTGGAGATCTTCATTATAATATCTAAGTGGCATACAAAATATGTCTCTCTCACAAAACCTGAGTCTTAAAAATATACTCATACTCTCTCTCATCTACTGCACCAAATCAGTAGAATAAAGAGTATATATTTATAACAGTGGCTAAATCCTAATACAAGTAGAAATATAAATCCACTAAGATTAAAAAAATCATAATAAGATTAGGCATAATCTAAACATAACTTAATAGAATAACCAAAATAGAACAAGGTTAGGAAACCCTATGGTTACATAACTCGAGACATATCTAACAATCTTCACCTTCCCTTGAATTCTCTATCTTCTGCATCAAAATCCCAAAAGCTCCTGAATTGTTGCTGCACACGCAAACCAAGTTTGCGGAATACTTGAACTTGGTCACCGAAAGAGACTTAATGAGCAAATCCGCGGGTTCTCTGAAGTGCCACTCTTTTTATTGTCTGGTTATGCCTTTTTGCAACCTCTGTTGCATCAGAATGACAACTTTCCATAGAGCAAAAACTGCTAGAGCAATCAAACTTCTCGATCTCAAACTTCGTCAATGTGAACTACGAGTTTGTTATGAATTTGTCATACCTCAATAATCCTACATTGGATAGAAATGGGGATATAATTGGGTATATAAGAGATTTTGACACTATTAATAACAATTGGGCTTAAGCATTTTGGCCCGATGTTTGGGCCCAACAAGTTATTATTGCTAGTGGACTGAGTCGTTACATTTGGTATCAGAGTCGGTTCACCAGCCGAAAATGTGTGGTGAGTCTCGGCTGAGCCAGGGTTTGAAAGATAAAGTGATAGGCGATGCCGAAATCTGAATGACAAGATGACCGGCTATGCCAGGATCTGGATGACAAGGCTAGCGAAACGAATCTCACATTGCCTGATGATCTTAGACTGTGTTTGATTGGATTGACGAGGACGTTAGGGCCTTAACGGGAGAGTCTATCAGTCCCCAATAATCCCACATCAGATAGGAATTTTGGGCCGGTGTTTGGGCACAACGAGTTATTGTTGCTAGTGAACTGCGTCGCTACAGAATCCGCAACTTACACCGATACTAGATTTTCTCTGATATCTTTTTATTACACAAAAATGTAAGAGATCTAGTAGTTTATCGAGCGTGAAAATACGAAAAAAAGTATCAAGAAAGAGATAAGAAAATAAAGCGCACGAATATTTACATGGTTTGGCCACTAACCTACATCCATAGGGAAAAGCACAGTGGAGAGCACACAAATATTTACATGGTTCGACCACTAACCTACATCCGCGGGGAAAAACACAGTGGAGATCTTTATTATAATCAAAGTGATGCATAAAATATATCTCTTTCATAAAATTCTATTCCCAAAAATACATCCATACTCTCTCTCATTTACCGCTCAAATCAATAGAATAAAAGATATATTTATAATAGTAGCTAAATCCTAATATAATTAGAAATATAAATCCACTAAAATTAGAAATAATCATAATAAGATTAGGCATAATTTAAACTAAACTTAATGAAATAACCAAAATAGAATAGGATTAGGAACCTTGCAGTTTTAGAATTCGACAAATATCTAACAATAATAAAAAAAAAATACTGTAACACAATACAAACCTTTATGTGAAAAGCTACAAAATACTGTACGTTTTCTCAATTATTTAGAATTAATTGAAATTGATGATCAAGAAAAGCAAGAACTATATAGCTTTTACAATCCTTTGGAATAAGAAAAAAAAAGTACTCTGTTAAAAAAAATGTTAATGTACTTATTTAGGCCCTTTGTTTACTATATCAATCTTTTGAGATATATGGAATTAGAGCTAATTCTAAATCTCTTCCTTTTGTAAATCAAGATTCAATCCCCACTTTTAATATTTAGGAAATTAAATTTTCATCTACTATAAAATTTTGACTAAAAAACAAATTAAGACCGACGGTACAAAACACAGTTGGCTAAGGGCTTGATGATGATACCAAAGTCCCAAATTTAAAGCCTAACTGATTCATCTACTATAAAATTTCGATTAAAAAATAAATTAAGACCGACTGTCCAAAGCACAATTGGCTGATACCTAAAGTCCCAAGTTTATAACCTAATTGTTTCACTGTACTTACTATCTTTCTCTCTCTCTCAAAAAAAAAAAAAAAAAAAAGAGAGAAAAACTAAACAACATGACCGAAAAGAAGTGCTTTTATTACGATTAGAGATGCTACCAGCTAGCCCTAGTGTGTTAATTCTTATGGACCAAAACGGTAATGCTCAAGATTTAGTACTTCTATGATAGTATTACATTATATATATGTACGCAAGTACTTACAACCATAGCTTTCCGGACTCAACCTATTTACAAACTTGGGAAGCCTAAATGCCAGATATTCTATCCATAACTGCAATAAAATTTCCATCAACTTGTACACTTGTTCTATACAAAGAACAGCAATTATTGCCTCTTGTCAATACAAGTACTCCTTTAATAAGCTTCCAGGCACCATCACCAAAATGTGAGATATAACCTTCATCACTCAAACATCTCAAAGAAATAAGTTAAGGCGAAGACACGGTACATGTCAAACATCTTCAAGAATAAGTTTTACTCCTATATTGGTCTTGATACAGAAACCCACTACAACAAAACTATAACAAAATTGAATTTTAGTAGCGTTTATTTTTTAAATTCCCGGCAATTATAATTGCCGCTAAATAATTTCGTGGCAATTATGACAATTGTCACTATTAGTAGGATCGGTAAAAATTATAATGGCATTTGTTTCGGTGGTTGGTAAAAATCTAAATAAATGCCGCTAAATATTATACAATAACAACCATTATAAATGCCACTATAATTAATTATAATTGTCACTAAAAACATACTAAATGATTGATAAATAAAGCTTATAGCGACAATTACGATTAATATTAAAATACTTGATCCACAACTAAATACTCCAATGAATTAAAATATTAAAAAATAGTAATAATCAAAAAGTATTAATAATTTGTATAACAAATAGTTTTCACTCTCAAATTACAATCTTAATGTTCAAATTAAATTTCGAATATNGTGTTTAGTGTCATTTAAAATTTGTTATTTTTTGGTTAAATTTTGAACAAGTATTAATAATTTGTATAACAAATAGTTTTCACTCTCAAATTACAATCTTAATGTTCAAATTAAATTTCGAATATGAGTTCTAACAATAAATACTTGTTCAAAATTTAACCAAAAAATAACAAATTTTAAATGACACTAAACACCTATAATATCAAAAAAGTCCTAAATTATAAATATTTAAAAACTCATTGCTCCACTTCGAAAGCTTATCCAAATCGATGACAAGGCCCCAAAGAATCTGTTTTCAAAATAATTTTTGCCATTAGTACAAATAAGCAAAATATAGATGTAAAGGAAATAAACTTAAATATCACTACAATGCCATGCTTTAAGTAGAACTAGTGTTAGGGCTGATTCACTTGTGAGTAAATGTGAGCTCTTAATCCTTTTTTTGACTTGCAAAAGAAGCTGCTCCCCAAAGTGCTTATCAAAAAAATGCAAGACACAAAAGCTGGTTCGATATAACAGTATCATAGATATTATTGTAGTATATAGTAAATACACAATTTGCTGTCCATAGAGAAGGTCAAATCTTCGTATGAACCTATTTGGTAACCACAATAAGTCTATTCAACAGAAATAAATTTAATCATTTGAAGTCTTTGAGGTTGTAAATCTGCAGAGATCTTACAGGATGCTTAACAAAGCATACAGAACCACTTGATGACTAGTGATTAGTTTATAGGACATATAACTACCTCTACATAATGAAACTAATCAACTAGTCATCAAATGGTTCTATAAATGGCTAAAATTTAGCAAACAAGCGCTGTGCCGAGCTCCTATCCAAAGAGGTTTGAGCAATGGGAAGGCATGCAATGGAAGAAAAAAGAATTAGCAATTTGGCAATTTGAAAAACAACCTAAGTGGTTATTTACTTTGATACTCAAGGACTAGAACATTAGTAGAAAGAAGTAAATCAAAAGTGGAAGACTCGAGTTTCAAATTAGGAAGCTATGTTCAGGTCTACAGAACAGATCACTCTGAGTGAAAAAAATTTCCCACTCTAAGTGAGGCCTAAATACTACATACAATCAAGAGGATATAATCCAAAAAAAATTATAAAGATTGTATTATGCCATTTTTCTTTCCTTCATCCACATTTTTATCCAGACCGTCTCAGAAAATATGTAAAGCAGTCAATATTATAAGTGTCCTGTGGCAAACTTGTTCTGTTAGGACAATAAGAGTAAACAAAACTAACCTGTAAATATGGAATATATTCATTCTTTTTAAGCATTAAAAAACCATATAAAAGGGTACATGCTTAAGAAAACTGTCTAAAGCAAAATCAGTTTGCAGTGCGATATATTTGATGACAATGCGGTAACTAAACTACAGTAGTACCTGAAAACCTTGACAAGAAATATTAGTCCATGGATAATCAGCTACTTGCACACCTTCAACAGAAACATAATAACCATGTCCCTGGATTAGATTCAAGGTTCAAAGATTATTAAAATAGTTTATCTCCGCAACAAAAGAAAGAAAGCAAGAAACACTAGGTTCATTCTAGATCCAGGAATACTGATGAGAATGGACCTATTGAGAGTAGATGTATGAGATCAAATATATAATAGAGCAGCACAGTTACTGAACATTATTGCATTTAAGTAGATTGCTTATCTGGGAAAATCTTTTACTTATGATTGACCTAATCATTGCATTTATACATTTATAGTGTCATGGCTTATGAATATGAAATTCTCTTTTAAGATTAGGATATTTTAAAATGTGAATAATAAAACACTATGAGGAAGATTATCTGTAAAGAAAAGTAAGAGATTTATCCCAAAAAGTACCCGACATACCTTTAGACGGAAGATAAATGATAATTCATCCGTAGCCAGATGCTCCTACATACACATTAAGGTGCATAATTATCAACATCATACCAAAACTGTAGGAATGATATTAACATAGAGTACAACATTGATATAGCCATCATATGCAAAAGATTCCAAAAAAAATTTCAGCATGAATGGCATAGATATAGTGAGTCACCGTTTGCCCAATTTGAGAGCTTCACCCAGGAAATAATCGGTTTAGTAACTTACTACTGATAAAAACTCAAAAAGAAACTGAACGGTAATCCGTTCATCCTATTGAAATATAAAACACTACGATCTACAAATCCCTTGTGATTTCAGTATGCCTGAAAAAAGTTAGCAAAAATAAAAGGAAAAGAAATACATATAGCAACATCGACATCTAAGCAACCTAATGACTAATTTTGAGTAATACAAAAGGTAGCATTATGATTTTCACTTTCCACCGCCAACTATCGAAGATTTCATAAATGCATCTACGAATGATTTGGAATCACTGGTTAGATTTACCTTCAAGGGACCTGGAGGTAGCCCCATCTCAGCCTCCAAAATTGTTTGCAAAATTGTGCGTTCGGTAAATGCTCTAAGCTAAATCTTCAGCAAGTGGATAACTCTGATATGGATGGATTGCAAATACCGAAAATATAAACACACACTGCTTAAACAATTATACGAAGAGAACACATGCAAGTGTGAAAATCTAACCAGCAATGTTGCTCTCTCTTTACTCTCTCCCTTGGCTTGATACTGTGAGACTTCGTCAGCATCGGGCTTCAGCAAATCTCTCTCACGCAAGCAGAATATATCAGTCTGAAATGAAGAAAGAAAAAGGAGTAAAATGCCTGATAATTGCCTCTTATGAAGCACAGAACAGTTTAATTTTAAGAAGCAGGGATCGTCAAATTACCTGGAACTTGAAGCTCCTTAAGATAGAGCTTGTTAGATTCTCATGAATATCAGGGCAAGGTTCATTTATGTGCTCCAATCCCAGTCCTCTAAGAGGTATCTTTCTTTTCTGAGCAACTACATATTCCCCAAGAAGTGCTTTACTAACCTGATTTGATGAGCCTAAATTATTAAGACTATACTTTGGATAAAGGAAAAAATATGATTCAATTGAAACCTAGAAGTACAAAAGTACCTGCTGCAGTAACACATTTATCGCCCTCGAAGGTGGACTGCACATCATATTCACTTTTAAGAATCCCTATCCGATTTTCTGTCTTAAGGCCTTGTCCACCACAGGCTTCACGGCACTCCTGATGCAAAGAAAAAATTTCTCAAAGTTGGAAATAATGATCCAGGGCATAGTTTTGGTTTGGGAAAAACTATAACAGAGAATACTTCTTTTTGCCCCTAGGTTATCTAGCTATCCAAGACAATGATCACAGGGACAAGCAGGCATAAAGTGAGGGACAAGAATATAAGGGGACAGAAGAACTAATTTTGACCACATTTTTGCTGCAGTTGGCAGAGTAAAAATATGTGCAACCAAAAAGTAAAGAAGACAAATGGATAAGATATACAAGACCTGCAATGTGCTCATATTTTGCCAGGTCAATACGGCTTTGAGAGCACTAGAATAAATGTGTATTGCTTTGTTCGACTCATATCTACAATTGTCACTAAATTTACAAAAGAAGATTTCGTAATTTCTAGCAACAATTAGTAACCAGTGGTTCTTCCAATCAAAAAGCTTGTATAAGTACAGAGATGTCTGAACTATAGCAGGAATAAACAACTAAAAGGAACTCTTAAAAGGCGTAAGCGAGCAAAATCTAGATATTGAGGAAGTATGAATATATCACTAAGAATTAGCATGCGTACAAGAAAGGGACATTGAACTCCTCATTTAGTTGGCGTGGCCACACCTTCGACTGAACCTGTAAGGCGAAAGAAACCCAGAAGGATCCCTAGCTGCCCACCCAAGCCTGCCAGCGCCGCACTCAGCATCCATTGCTGAAATATCTAGTCAGTATCAGAGAGACCATAGAAATTAAATGTCAAATTCTGCTAAAAGTACCAACAAATGCAGAATTGTAAGTGTCAAAAACAAAGTCCCAATCTCAAAATCCAATAAAATATTTGTTCCATTTCAACATCAATTTTTGGATGAATACCAAATTGGCATTCACAAGCACACTCTGCCTACCTTTTGTTGATGCGCCTTCACTGTCTCACGCAATTTATTGATCTTCATATTGACCCTCAATTGCTTCTCCTGGAAGTTGTACAATTATAAGACATGTATTAGTACTTATAAGACATGTATTAGTACTTCATTAGTACCCTCATAGAAGTCCTATAGTTTCATAAAGAATTAAGATGGTAGAGTTTCTAACTGTTCACAAGCAAAATAAACTCCAAACATACAACATGCCTTAACATAGCTGACACCTAAGTCCTTTCTTGTGTACCCTCGTGCTAAATTTCGCATTACATATTGATTGTAATCCTTCAGAATCCTCATTAGGATATCCGATGTTAGAAAATTAGACATAATAATAATAATAATTAAATCCCTTACATATTAGAAAATTAGAAACGAAACACAAAAGTAATACCCTGATCCTGAAATCGAAAATAAAAGAAGAGGTATTAAGAACAAAAAGCAGAGAACCAAAAGCTTTACCTGCTCCTCCAGAAATTCACTTTCACTGTAGTCTGGACACTTTTCTGTAACCTGTTGATCGAGATAATAAATGGGAATTAAAAATTGATCTTCGATAATGTTTTCCAATACTCATCAAAAGGGATCACTTACACTGCAATTTCAGAAGCTTCTCATTTGTCAGTTTCTCAAGAGCTAATGCCAACTCCATTGCTGAACAAATGAAAGAAAGTGTGTCATAGCAAATCAAATTTGCATCAGATGCAGAATGATATTGCTAGTGAGCACGCATGAGCACAACCTTCTGAGTTGTTCAATTTTATTATATGAAATCATAAATTAGTAAGGAAAGTATGGCACTTGTTGGTGGGTAATATACCTTTGTAATCTTAGGTTCCTTTCAAACAACCCAATACAATACATTAATATAAGAAAGACACAAAGAAACTTCAGATATGGATATTTTACTCTTCTTTTTTTTTTCTAAATTTGCAAGGCACTATTAAGTCAAAGAGCCAAATAAAGTTTAATTGATAGACACATAGTCACACTCAACTTGCATAATCATAGTGCGATTGATGCAACAATTCTTTATCTAATACCATTTTACAAAGTAGATTCTTCGATTCTTCCTCTTTCGTGGCACCTCTGTAAGCCATATATTTCACAAATAATAGAAACGATGTGGATGTAAATTATTAAATAAATGCATAGACACGCTACGCTATTCATGTAAACTTATCATGACAACAACAGATGAGTAAAATACAATCTGACAATTGATCTACAAATGGCTTGTTCCATGCTAAAAAAAGTAACGCCGAAAAGAAGCTTACCATACAAAGCATCGCCTTTCTCAGCATGATCAAACTCACTATGCACCCAGAGATGCAACTTATGTCAGCATTGGAAATTTAACAGCTAATGCAGAACGGCTAAACTACTTCAATAATAGAGTCCACTTCTTCAATAACAATCCTGAAACAATCAAAGACTAAACTTAATGTTGACGAAAAACTTTCTATAGTCTAGCACCTCAGATATGAATCCATGATTAGCACATGAACTTATATAAGTTGATAAATAAATCCAAGTAAAAGCAATTCCTAGTAAAGTAAACTAGATGCTTGATAAGTATACTGTTATCGATCTAGTAGAAAACTTGCTATTTAATGAGTTTCTGCTGTTTGATCTTACGAAAGGGCATCATGAGCCACATAATCAATCTGATGTTTGTCCAGGAACTCCTTTGTGAGGACCCATGGAGCATCAGGAATAACCTCGTCGACCCACCTACAATGAATAAGGAAAACTTTTAACAGCAGGACATTGATAAAAACAGTTCATGATGCATTAATAAATATTTTAAATACATGCAATTTAATTATAATTTAACTATTCATGGTCATTATAAACATAGAGGAATTAAATAAAAAATGAGGCCATTGAGTGTCGTTTTACCAATGCAATGTTCGAGTGAGAGGCATCATACCAAACATTTACACAAATAGAATAACAAACATGCATACAAAGACTTGATGACAATCTAATAGAGCTTATGTCCCTGAAGAACTTAGCAATCTAACATAAAAGACGTAGTCCACACGTGGAAACGGCAAACCACAAAAT
Source organism: Ananas comosus (assembly GCF_001540865.1). NCBI lineage: Eukaryota > Viridiplantae > Streptophyta > Magnoliopsida > Poales > Bromeliaceae > Ananas > Ananas comosus. The sequence goes on from NC_033622.1 coordinate 9,658,808, forward strand.
AGGATAGACATAAGATAATTGCAAGCTAAAAACACTTAGAGGTTTCAGTTTTGATGAGGTCCCTTACAGCCACTGAAGTTGCTCGCTCTTCAATTGAGGATAGCGGAGTTGTTGCTAGTTCCGGTTCTTGCACTTCTCCACAGCTCTCGGAGCTACATATTAGCATTAAGAGACGTTAATGCTAATATGTTTGTTTTATTTTTTCTTTGTTTTATTTTTTCTTTTTTACTTGAATGATGGTTAAGAAAGGAGCCATTGATAACTTGTGAAGACAACATGATAGCCCTCAAAAAGGTAGATTAGAGTGTGTAGTTTTACCAATGCAATGTTCTAGTGAGAGGATGAGGAGAAAAAGAAAAAAAAAAAACCTGCAAAGAAGCATCCCTGCATTTTAGGCACTGGAATTTTCAAATTGAAGGCCGTTCGATCTGGAGGTTTGTTCATATTTCTATATGCTGTTTGACTTATCAGTTCATCCATACACAAATTAATGCTACTGATATTTGTTGTCCTTGAAATCATATATTTAGGCATTACTATATAGCTTCATTTTTGTTAAAATTGCATTCAGGTTAGCTGAATGTAATTGATGGTTTGTTATTTGGATCTATTTGACAAATTGACAATCTCATATTAGGTCAAAACTTGTTGGCCAAAACATATGGACTCCCCCAGGACTAGCTTTTGAACTTCAGCATCTATTTAAAAAAAAAAAAAAAAAAAAAAAAAAAACTTAAGATCTCATTGCTTGATTGTAGAAAATTGCGCCAGAACTTGAAAGCACTAAAATCATAATCTCCTCTTTTCTCCCTATAGAATTATATAATATATTTTTCTTTTCGCCTAAAATATATACTTTCATTTGCTCAAGTAGTGAACAACTAATACCTATTTAAAAAATTAAGTGTAACCAATCAGAGAATGAAGAGTACTCAAGTAGCTAGTTTCACTAATTAGATGATTTCACAAAGGAATTCTCCAATTGAGCTGTACAGCAGGATTGTGATATCCCAATTAAATTTTCTAAGTAGCCAACTCAAAAATTTACTGTTAATTAAAATATTCTAAAAGCAATCAAAGTATGAAACTAAGTGTTGGAGGAGGCAAAATTTAGATCAAAAAATTAATTAAATTAGAGGGGGTAAGAGGGGAAAGGAGGGATGCGTACTTGATGCGACGGATCTCCTCGAGGAACTGGAGATCGTAGACCTTGTCGGCGACGGCGAAGTGGACGACGCTGGCGCTGTGGTGGCGCTCGATCGAGGTGGTCGACGGCGACGTTGCGCCGGTGCACACGCGGCAGAGAAGATCGGGGCGAATGCGAGGGCGATTTGGGACTGCGATCGGAGCTTGGAGAGGACGCGGAGGAAGAGGGAGGAGGAGATGAGTAGAGGTGAAAGAGAGAGCGAGAGCTCGAGCTCACGCGGAGGGGAAGAGCTCGAGCTCGAAGAGGAGGGGGTGAGGGAGAGAAGGGGTCGACGCAGGGGAGGGATGTGGGGGAGTGGGATCGGGTTGGGTTCGGGTAGGGTGAGTGTGAGGGTTAGGGTTACGGTTAGGGTTAGGTTTGTATTAGGGCTCAAAGTAAATATATTTAATAATATTAGTCGGTAAAGATATGTAGTTTAAAATAATTGCCGCTATAAGTACAATTAGATAATAAGTAATAGTGGCCGTTCAATAATCGCCACTATTAAATTACCACTAAAAGGTAATTTTGTTGTAGTGACCTCTCCTTCTCACAATATGAGAAGATTCACGATTACCTATCTTCACTAATCCAAAGTCTCTAGCTTTATACAAGTGCTTATGAGAAGTTCCGTGAAACAATACCCATATCAATGACCCCAATCAACACTTAAAAAAGTAGATCCAATATTAATACATTCATAACTACATATACCCAAAATAGCAACATCATTATTAAGAGTACAATAGCTCCTTCCTTTTCATCTTCTTTGGACTTTGCTTCTTTCTTTATCCTGTCCTCTTTTATCTTTCTTATATGTCCAACATACCTTTTTCATATGACCTTTCATTTTGCAATAGTAGTATCTAATATCTTTTTTTAATTTTGACTTGCTTCTTGATTTGTATCGATCAACATGGTCATGGTCATGGTCCTTTAACCTTCCCCGATTCTCTAAAATAAGAGCTTACAGTATAGATGCATCGGAGACTTTTCTTCTTGTTTCTTCATTCAACAAAAAATTTATAACATAATTCATAGAGACAATCTCATTCAATACCAAATTACTAAGTACAACTACCCAAATCTCCTATGAGTCTAGCAGAGAGCTTAACAACAACAATGCTTGAAGTTCATACTCAAGCACCATCTTCATTGAAATGAGTTGGTTCACTATGCTTTGAACCTCATTCAATTGCTCCAACATTGGAGTTCCACTCTTATACTTTAAATTCAATAATTTTCAAATAAGAAATGCTTTATTTTCGATGATTTTTCTAGCTCATAGAGTTTTTTCCACAAACACGGGGGCCTGGTTAGTTCACCGAAACTAAAGTTTGGGTTGAAGTAGACTTTGAATTGAAGGTCAGGTAAAAACTACTTCCTCGTCGTTTGTTTTCATAACTATGAAAGTAAAATTTATTCAGCTCTGTTGCTTGTATAGTAGGAAGTGAATGATATAAACTGTAATTTATATATAAGTAATAAATAAATAACTTAATAAATAATAAGTTATAATTATAATAAATAAAAATAATATAATTATATTCTGTTAAATATGTCTCGAATTCTAGTACCGCAAAGTTTTCTAACCCTATTCTGTTTTGATTATCCCATTAAGTTTAAATTATGTCTAATTTTATTGAGATATTCCTAATCTTAGTGGATTTGTATTCCTAGTTGTATTAGGATTTAGCCACTATTATAAATATACCCTTTATTCCATTGGTTTAGTGCGGAAGTTGAGAGAGAGAATATGGGTGTATTTTTGGAATTAGGGTTTTGTGAGAGAGGCATATTTTGTACACCACTTTAATTATTATGAAGATCTCTGCTCCGTCTTCCCCCGTGGACGTAGGCCGGTGGCCAAACCACGTAAATATTGTGTGCTTTATTTTGCTTCTCTCTTTCTCAGATCTCGTTCGGTATTTTCGCACCCGACGAACTAGTATCTTCTCGGTTTTAGTTCTAACATATTCCTATATAATTAAAAAAAAATTAATCTAAAACAACTAAATTTTTTTTTATACATAAATTATAATAATATAACAACCAAATTCTAAAGTAAAAAAAATATATAATACTTAACTAATCAATTTTTATCATATTTTAAATGTACAAACCAAATGAAGGGAATAGTAAAACTTAACTAATCAATTTTTTTCCTATTTTAAGTATGCAAACTAAATTAAGAGTAATTGCTACCTTACATATAACTATGCATTATCCATTTTATTATTTTATTATTTTTGCTTCACCTCTCTTCACCATAATTATCCTGTTTCGGATAACTTGAATTTCGACCGATAGCTTTATTACGACGAGCCAAACAGTATAAGTGATTATTTATAGTTGAAAACAACTTTACCTCTCTCCACTTTTACTGAAACAAACAAGCTCTTTAGCAGACGTCTCATTTATTACCAAATGAGTAACATGTTGTTTGACGAATAGTGGCCTTCGTTACTAAATCTAATTTCTTCCACTGTTTCTCGGACATATACTTCGACTTACTATCCTCACATGGTGTTTACTAATCTTTACAAAAGATCCTCCATTTTTGTTTCCAAATAGCCAACTATAGTTCCAATTGAGTGACACCATTCTACTAGAGGTTCCCGACTCCATATTAATCTATGGGCAAACCCAAATATTTTGGCTCTGAGACCACTTGTTGGGAGAAGAAAGAGGCTTACATTCTTCCACTATGCAAGATCAAATGGAAGAGGCCTAAAATAGATTAATTCAAATAATATTACACTATAAAGAGAGTAACAATAAAGAAAATATAAACCAACTAAAAAATTAAATATCAAATTTATGTGGAAACCCTAGAAAGGAAAAAATTACAGGACTACCTCCGAACAATCCATCTAATATGAAATGAAATGAGTACAATTTCTCTAATCACTACTAAAGACATGAATTATAGGAATCAAATCAATTGCTCCAAATAAAGAGAAATATCAAAAAGATCTCACCACCAATGTTGTTTGTAAAACATCTTCCAAGAAAACCTTCCAATAAGATAATCGGGTTCCTTTGGCTCCCCACAAAGCAGGCTTTAAAAAACCTTTCTAACAAGCCTAGCAATAATGGCCTTCAATCAGTGTTTAAAAAAGCCCAAGGCGCACCTAGGCGCAAAGGGCTGTTGGAGCCTAGGCGCAAGGCGCAAGGCGCAGGCGCGCGCCCGAGAGAGGTCATGTGCACATTTTCATAGAATTTTGAAACAAGTAAATAACCAAGAAGTGTCTTACTATACTTTCTAATAATTATTAAATAGCACTAAATATACTCTATAAATCATATTATCACAATAAATATTCTATAATTACCCAAATAATCACGTTTCCAAAAGAAAAAAAATTAGAAAAAGAAAACAAGCCAAGCAACATATATGATAATTTTGAAAAAGAAAATAACATAGATAAAAGTAAAGAACAAATTATCTTTTTTATCTCCAAATAAAGACCAGCATAAAGGTAACTATTAATTCACAAACATATAAAAAATTTTGATGTGAAAAGCATATAATTATAAGCACAAGATCATAAAAAGTAATATGCATAAAAATTTAAAATTTCAAGCCAAAAATCATTAAAAAAAACATCATGATCATGTGAAAGCAGTGATTAAAAAAGCACATTTTAATATAGAGGGAGAGGCGAGTTGAGGTGAAGAAGCAGAGAGGAATAGCCAGAGCCAACCGGAGGTGATGGACGAGCGGGAGAGAGGATCTGTCCGAGCGGGGAGAGGGAGAGGGAGAGGGAGAGGGAGCGGACTCAGCGAGAGGAGAGGGAGCGAACTCGGCGGGAGAGAGATGGAGCGGATAGATGTTTCGGTTTTAAAACTTTAGATTAGATTGGTTTTTGGTTTATTTTACATGTTTTAAGCCCATTAGACCAATAAATATAGGATCCAAACCCATTAAAGCATATATTTTTAAATCCAAACCCGGTAGAATCAAATATATATTAGGCGCGCCTTTCTTGCGCCTTGCCCTAGGCGCACGCCTAGGCAATGGTGCCAGCCTAGGGGCTGCCTAGGCGCTGGCCATTGAGCCTTTTTTAATCACTGCCTTCAATAGCTTCTTCTTTACCCTTCTCTCCTTCTTTTTTTCTTTTGCAAGAGAAAATAGAAAATCTTTTTTCTATCTTTCATCTCCAAGCCCATAACTCTTGGAGATATATGAATAACTGAGGAAAATAAATTCTTATTGGCCTAACCATTTAGGGCATGAACCCAAATGGCTCCAACATAATCCTTTAAAATGAATTCAACTAAATATGTGCACTTTTGTACATTAACTCCCTCATGAGAAGGGACACCACAACAATAACTACATATAAATCGCTAGTTGGCAACCATAAGTAAACCACCGCTGAAACTACCACAACCATGCAAAATGAACCATTGTCAAAACACAATTATTGATGAAATTCCGTCAACCACCGCCACCAATGCCATTATATATCATCTACTTATTAACCAATAAAGTGACTTCTCAGAAGCTCTCTTTTAAACCACACATAAAATCTAGCGAAACACAAAAAATATATCAACTAAAATCCTATCTAATTTTGTACGACAATGCTATAAAACTTCTAAACAAACAAATGGTTGCAGTGTTAGTTGGTGTTAGTTCCAAACAAAAATGTTATTTACAGGCTAATGAATAGTTTGCAGTTATCCATCAATCCCTTAGCATTATAGGAAGTTTATTTCTAAATGAAATAAATGAAGCGGGTAGCATGCTACCTTTCTCTCAAAAAAAAAAAAAAAAAGAAAGCTAAATCACGTGGGGCAATTTAAAGTTTACCCCAAAAAAATTTCTTGTAGTAGCTTTCAACTAATAAGATGTAACTTCTAAGAGATGATCAAAATGATACAAGAGACAGTGAGGAACAGAATGGTTCCACAAATAGGCTGGATTAATAGTAAATAAAAAGGAATACCAAACTTGCCTGTTTAAACAAGATACTGTCAAGTTCCTCTAAATTTGGATAAAAGAACAATTCAAGTTATCCTACTCTATTCTCCAACTAAGTGATGTCTCTAAGTTGCTTGGTTTGGTCAAAATATCAATTGAGATGCAAAAACCTTGAGTGGATATGCTATGTGTACCACATGCATAAGAGGATGTTCCCAAGTACAAGCATGCATTAGAAACAAAATAAGTACCCAACCTATTATGTTACTCGTATTTGAACTGTGTACAAGTTAGTAACAGTTAAAAGAGGTATATTACTAGTTAGTTCAATTTGCTTGATTAGGTACAAAATGTAACCTCGCGAAGGCATTTAAGTTCTGTGAACATATATATATTGATGCAGTTCTTGTACAAAAATGGTTTATCTTCCAAAAGGCACTACCTAAGCTCTTTCTACAGATACTTCATGCACTGTCGAGCCAACTCACATAGCTAGTGATCTGAAATGTCAACAACAGCAAAGTGTGAGTTTTCCACAAACACCCAATTGGCAAGCAGTTTATGCCAAAGGAATTAAGCAAAACAAGAGCAAAGATAGAGCAAACTATAGAGATCAACTTAATTCTCTATGAAGGATATAATGCAAAACAAGTCGAAACATATTGAGAACTTGCAATTAAGCAAAACAATTTTAGCTCAAACAATTAGAACATCTAATCAATGATCAAAGGAATGGTATTGATTCATTTGTAATTTTTCTTTGAACAGAGCAGAAAAAAGGTGTCTCTAAGTAATTAGTGGTAAAATTTTGTCGTAAGATTGATAACCTAAAAAAGAGCATCTATGTGATTAGAAAGGGACGCCTAAGAGGCGCCTTAGTGCTTATGCGCTAAGCTTAGACACCTGTTTCTTGAGGCACCTCAGGCGAGGCTCCTCTTCTAGGCTCGTGCATGGAGGGCCTAGGCCCACGCCTGAGCCCAAGACCTAGGCGCACAAGGGACATGCCTCCAAGGAATCTTGATTTTTTTTTTCCTTTAAAATTTTGGATATTTTTAATAGATTTATGAAAAATTTTATCTTCTTCGTCACTGAATTTGTGAGAGTTCATTATTTTGCCATAATATATATGAAAAATGCTCTATTGTTTGAGCCCCCATATTTTCTTTACATATGCTATCTTGTCCTCTTACATATGCTATTTGGTTTCTTTTCAATTTTTTTTTTTTTTTTCCATCTTTCATTTTCTAGTGTGGTAACAAATCGTCTGTTGTGATAATTTGATCGTACTTACTCTTATCATCATTTAATAATTATAACTATGTCTTCAGAAGAGCACTGTATTTAGCTCTAAAAAATATGAAAATGTGTGCTCACCTCTCCCAGGCGCGTACCAGCACCTTGCGCCCAGGGACTAGGAGTGCTTCGCGCCTTTATCAATCTTGCGCTTTTTCGAACTATGTAACTCATCTACGCTTCAAAAAATCAATTAATTAGTTTGAAATATCCTACCAGATATATCCGATACAATACTCAATTAGTTTGAAAAACTTCTACCACATACATTTATTAATGCAATACTTAGATGTAGCATGCTATCTCGTGTTACCTGTCATGCTAGTTATCTTCTTCAGGAGCTCCTTCATAACCAAGGGGCAACTTATTCTCAGGTGCTCAAACCCTCCTGTCTCTATGACTGCAGCCAGCACTCTGGGAGCGGCGACAAAATCGAGGCAGACGGCTTTCAGCCGACCGCATTGGTGCTGCTCGGCTAATGCCAATGTGTTTGCCACCGTGTCGATTTCCATTTCCCGGCACAACTTGTCTTCGCAGATTAACTTGAGCCTCTCCAATCCATATCGATCCGCAGCAACGAGAAGGTGCTGCGCCATCGTGGTCGAGGACTCCTTGTCAAGCTTTTCCATGTTCGAGGGCAGCGTATCCGAGTAGATGAAATGAAGCAGAGCCTTGAATACGGCGGCTTCCATGTCGTCGAGCTTTATGCGGCTCGCTCTCCCTTCCTTCATACTACCAAAGAGTTCCGCCCTGAAGACGGGCGACCGCGCGGCGAGCACGCATCGATGCGCCGCGAAAGTCTCCCCGCCGACTTCAAAGGTCACGTCTGTGCCCTCTCCGCTCTCCAACAGCCGGCCGAGGTGCTGGGGCAAGTCGGAAGGCGGCGCCGCGTCTGCGTTGCCAACTTGTAATCTCGGAGCTTTCGCGACGGTAACAGCGCAATAGATAGTAAAGCAGTCATCTTTGAGATACCGTGATTTCTCGAGATCAGCTCTCCGCATGAATCGATCCCAACCCCAACTGGAATTGTCTTTCGAAAAAGCGTACGCGTTGCTTAGGGCTTCCGAGGATGCCCCAGTTTGGTCGAGCAAATTTATAGTGTAGTGTACCTGTACATTAATATCATCCACATCACTTTGGAATGTCAGAAAGATGCCGATGTAATCGGACTTGTAATTTCGGTCCCCATCAGGAAAGCATTCCAAAATCCAGTCGTAGCCGCCGACAGTGAAAGGGGCAGACCGGATGGACTTGCCGACGCCAATCCCCTTCGCCAGAGAGTAGTCGGCGATCTTGAATAGGTGGGACCCGCTCGCCTTCTCCATCATCCACGTCGACGAGGAAGAAGCCATGGATGGATGGTGGAGTCCACTCGACGAAAGAAACGAGGGTTTGCTCTCGTCCCTAGGGTTTATTACAACAAAGAGTCGTAACTAGGTAAATGGGGGGATTTTTTTCGAAAATAACTCCGTAAAATTTCGTATTTGCCAAATTAATCTTGTGAAACTTTTATTTGTAAAACTAACCCTCCTCTCGCCACGTGGGAGCTACGTCAGGAATTCCTCAAAAAAACGGTGAATCGTTCACCATCTTTGATATTTGTTGTGAAGGCGGTGAATGATTCACCGTCTTCATAAGACGGTGAACCATTCACCGTCTTTAGTACAAATCCCTACTCTGCGCAAATCTTTTCAAGTCCATAATATGGTGTCCTTGATAAGACGGTGAATCGTTTCCCGTCTTCTCGAGGGCACCGAAACGACGGACTTGAGAGGGCGGAAAGGAAAATTTTGCACTAAAGGCGGTGAATGGTTTACCGCCTTCTAAAAGCGGTGAACCATTCACCGCTTTTACAACAAAAATTACAAAGACGGTGAACGATTCACCGTCTTTTTGAGAAACCCCTGACGTGGCGCCCACGTGGCGAGAGGAGGGTTAGTTTCACAAATAAAAATTTCACAGGGTTAGTTTGGCAAATACAAAATTTTACAGGGTTATTTTCGAAAAAAGCCCTAACTGGGGATGTCCTTGGTTATGGATATATCTAAAATATTATGGCGATTCGAATCCAGCATATTTATGAGTGAATTTAGCTTCAATTGCCTATATTAAAAAAATCTGGCTGATTTATCCTCAATCCCAATCGGATCCAAATTCGAATTAATTTTATAATATATAATAGGCTAAATTATAGAAACTTTTTTTATAAAGTATTCATTTTTTCATTTTTTCTTTTTAATTTTTATAATTTACATTCAAAATGCCCTCTAAAAAGACAAAAATAAATTTAAAAAAATCTTCTTTATAGAAAAGGTAAGGACAATTTAATTATTTTGCTACCTTCATTAACGTCGTACCATCTAAAAATATTTCTGAAATTTTAAAAATGTAAAGTATAGATTTTTGAAAGTCAGGAAGGTCAAATGAATAAGTAGGTATTTACATAGATATTTTATCTAATTTAGCCTAGAGAGAGAGAGAGAGAGAGAGAGAGTTGAGCTAGAATACTATCGGTAGTAAACGAGTCGTTTTACTACCGATTTGTTTTCGATGATAGAACTTCCAAATTGACGATCGGCTCTGTTGAACATGATCTATACCACTTGAAGTGTTTAGAAATCAAATTTCATATCTTTTCGACATCATTTGCTTAATGATCAAAGGGTTGCAAAATTTGTAATTTTAATGGTCGATAAGAGGCGTTTTCTTGTTTAACAGTGTAAAGATATCTAAATCAATTAAATTTTTGTTAGAAAATTCTTTAAACTATTTAAAACAAGATCTATACTCTTGATCTTATTACAAGATCTCCTCATCATCATTTTTTTTTACAAAGTATTCATTTTTAGCCATTTTCATTTTTCTGTTTCACTTGATGGTCGACAATATCGAAAGTGCGTGAACAATTTGATTTCCTAGATAGTTAAATGGTTTAGATCATATTTACCGGACCGATCCGTCAATTATGGAAGCCTCTATCATCAGAAAACAAATTCGGTAATAAACGGCTCGGTTTACTACGATAGTATCTCTAGCTCAACTCCTATATACTATTTGTCCGGCTAACTATGCTATCGATAGCACGGAGTGTTCGTACGTACCAAGTTGTGTTTCGATGATGCGCTTCCAAATCGAGTTGGCTCTGATTAGACGATTGATCTACACTATTGAAAGTATTTGGAAAACTAATTTTCAGATTTTTTCGACCATCCATTTGACTAGCTGAATCAAAGTCTCAAAATGACAATTTTAATGGCCGCCTGTGGTGTGTGTGTGAGTTTAACGGTGTAAAACAATCCAAAGTGCAGATGAAAATTTTATGAAAATACTTTTCACTATTTAGATAGATCAGTAATATCGATCTTGACATTTAATTTTTATCATCATTTTTCACTGAGATTTTCATTTCAGCCGTTCAACTTTTAGACTACTTGTTGATAGGTAATGATATGGTAATCTACTCCTCGAGATCATTTTCACACATTAGATTATACTACTTACCAACACCCACCACTCAACCCTAGAGGGTCCACATCATCTAACGCATATCTTTAACTCCAAATGGCTAAAATTACAAGCACAATATTGATACTTTTAAAGCATATGGAGTCAATTATATATATATATAGTATATAGAGTCGGCTATAGTGTTGTAAAAGTACCAAGCACTTTGCATGCTTGTAATTTTTTACCGATATAAGAATTTGGCCTTGATCATTTTACCATTAGATTATACTATTCAACCAACCACCTACTCAACCCTAGGGGGCCCACATCAACCTACTAACCGCACATCCTTTAGTCCAAGGGCCGAAAACTTACAAGCACCAATATTGGTATTTTAAAAGCATGGAGCTCATTCTCTCTCTGTCTCTCTCTCTCTCTGCTCCCTCCCTCTCTCTCTCTCTCCCTCTCTCTCCTCATCATCTCTCTATATATATATATATATATATATATATATATATAGGCCGTGGCTATTATGCTATTATGAGTATTGGAGCCCTCATACTCATAAATTGTTTTCGATGATGGAGCTTCCGAATCAACGATCCACTCCATTAAATATGATCTAGAGTATTTGAAACTTATAGAAAATAAATTTCGTAAATTTTCGAAATCATAATAAAGTCCATCAAGCATGCATAAGATGAACGGTCAAAATCGAACGACGTCCTACAAAAGGATGATCGGATCCTTCAATTCAAGATCAGAGTTATTGATCTTTATCTAGGTAGTGAATAAAATTTTCTATCAAAAATTCAACAAACTCTGATTCTTTTACACCGTTAAACTAGCAAGTATCCCATACTGGCCATTAAAAAGTGTCAAATTTGTGACCTCTTGATCGTAAGGTAAATGATGTCGAAAAATTATAAAATTTGATTTTTAAAAGTTTTAAATGTTGTAAATAACGTTTAACGGTATGGATCGTCGATTCGGAAACTCTATCATCGAAAATGATTTATGCGTACGAGAGCGATCGTACTCATAATAGTATAGTAGCCGGACCCTATATATATATATATATAGAATTAGGCTACTATACTATCTATAGTACCGGAGCTCCGGTACTATAGTCTTGTTTTCGATCTTAGGGTATTCAAATTAACGATCCACACCATTAAATATGATCTAGGGTATATGAAGTTCTTAGAAATAAAATTTTAGTTTTTTTCGACATCGTTTACTTAGTAAATAAATTATGTCAAAATGGACGGTGGAAATTGAATAATCTTTAAAATTTGAGTATAGGACTTTTAAATTCAAAATCAAGAATGTTAACCTTAATCTAAATAGTTTAAAGTATTTTCTATCAAAATTTGAAGAAATTTAGATTCTTCTACACCGTTAAACTCCAAACTCGCCATAGTAGCTGTTACGCCCCGAGCCCGATCCTTTTGGCCGGTTCAAGCGCGTCGAACAGACGTCGAACGGACAGAGCCTCCCCTGTCCGCCCAAGGCTCAACAACAAGTATCAATAGAGTAAAATATTGCACATGCGGAAGCAAACACAATGGCTTGCACGAGGGCAAGCAATAGCCAAAAGTGAAAGTAATAAACTAAGGAAAATTATTTACATTTTTGCATCATTTCTTCTCTTTTACATCACATGATATCTCAAAATATAAGTCTTGCATTGAAATACAAAGTATCTTATACATCATTCATTTAACATGTTCATAATACTAAAGTCATCGAAATACAAAAGATGATAACTAAAGGGTATGCAACTAAACCAAAATGTGAAACCAACTCGAGTGGTCTCTATTTAGGGCGCGATGCCCTTACCGCGATCGTCCGCCAGCTCGCTCGGTTCCGGCTATGTGGAAATAGCAGGGTGAGAACTACAACAAAGTTCCCAGTGGGTTCGGCAATCGACCACGCCGACTTTCCCACTAGGTCTAAATCAGGCATAATAGAAGAAAAGAGATATAGATAGTAACCCAACAATACAAATGCAGCTAATATGCCTGAACAATATATAATGCAATGCTCAATAATATGCTCATGATGAATGCAAGGTCACAATCTCATTGCTTAATCTCTTGGCTAACCCGTAGGTTTCACCATCAACAACTCACCAACTCAAATCCCAATATCGGGGAGGCTACTACACCCGACGGGACAGTCCTCTGGGGAGGCTACTACACCCAGTGATGATAACTCCGGAGCACATCGCCCGAGAGGGAGCTACCACCCTCGAGCAAGGACTTAAATACAAGTATGGTCCAGTCCTTAACTATAAGGATGTCAAGTTCAATCCATTCCTTAACTATAAGGAAACAATGTACATATAACCCTTAACTCTAAGGTTGTTATGTCATAATGTCGCTATCACACTTTTACTTGCATTCTTTACTTTCACTAGTGTCATATACACTACTATTTTCTTGTACTCATGCCACACTTGTTTTCTAATTGTTCCAACTCTAGCATTCTCGACTCGTCGTTGTCACTTTCTATTTCTATGTCAAGATGTCACATTTGTTTACTAAGTCCACTAAGTTCTTGTTACTTGTCATGCATAAATAGGGTTTATAAAATTCTCACAATCTTGCTAGTAATCCACATGCATTTGTACTCACAACATGTAATGATATGCTCACATATAATCCTACTATGCAATTTTATGCTCAATACACATATGCTCAAATATGACACTTTAGACATAAAAGAAATTTCGAGGTCCTCGGATTGCACCACCCACCTTAGATGGTTGAGAGGATGCTACGGTGAATTTCTTGGGATTTTTGAAGCTTTACTTTTTCGCCTGCGGCAAAACGAAGCCAAATTAGGGTTTTTCTCAATAACTCCATCTAAACCTTTTCGTAACGTCAAACGGAGTTGTCCCACGGGTCGGGAATACCCCTAATTAGGTTTCTACAAGGTCAATTTGCCTTAAAAACACTCGGAGGCAAAAGCCCCAAATTGGGTGCCCTAATGTCGTCATTTGCAAAATCCTAGGTTTTGATCTCTAAAACAAGCAAAAGAGAGCTTGTCCCACATCTAGAAGTTTATCTAGAACGATCTAAACCAATTCTAGGGCTTAGAATGTAAACCCTAAAAATCCACCATTAGAGCACATGAAGAAAACTAGGGTTTTTATGTGTTCTAAGCCATTACTAGGTTTCTATACTCATTAGAAGATCAAAACCTAGTTTTTCTAGGACATAAACCCAAAACCTAACCTAGGTTTTCATGAAAACCTTACCTTGGCCCAAAGCTCCCCAAGGTCCTTCTTGTTGGAGAGATCCCAAGCCTCCAAAGCCTCCAAATCCACCTTCAATCCCTTCTCCAACTCCTTCTCTTTGGCTTTTGGGGGGAGTTCTAGAGAAAGAAAGAGAGAAATGAGAGAGGAGGGAGTGGTTGCTGTTTAGAACAGGTGGGAGGGGTGTTGGGGTATATTACATGTTGTAACAATAGCCAAAAAGCCCTCCAAACACTTGTATTTGCAGCAGTTTTCATTTTGCTGTCAGACCCAAAGTGTACCGGTACACTGTAGCTGTCACCGGTAACACAGGCAAAATTTCTCAAACCAGAGAGCTTTTCCTTCTCGGCCTGCAATGCTGTACCGGTGACAACTCGATGGTTGTACCGGTACACTTTGCTCCAGAATGCAATTTTGCACCGTTTTCGATTCTATTTCGGGCCGTTCGATGCTAAAATCTTTCTAACACCTCTTAAACTCATTTTTAGCCCTTCCAATATTGTTGGAATGCCAATTGGAACTTATCCAACTTTTTCTTTCACCTTGTTCACATTTTAAATTGCGCCGAACGATGCTAAAACTTGCTTAACATCCTCGGGACTCGACTTTGACCTTTCAACGTTGTTGGAATGTCAACTGGAGTTCGTCCATCTATTTCTCTCGGCACTTTAACCAATTTGGCTAAAGTTCGATAATCACTACTGAGGTTTCGATACGTTACAGTAGCCATTGAAAATTGACAGTTTTGAAATGGTTTGATCATATAAAGTAAACTATGTTGAAAAAATATAAAATTTTATTTCTAGAAACTTTAAATACCCTAGATCAGTTTTAACGGTGTGGATCGTTGATTTGAACACCCTAAGATCGAAAACGAGACTATATAGAGTGTTAGTCTCCTATACTATCTATAGTACCGGGGCTCCGGTACTATAGTATCGTTTTCGATCTTAGGGTGTTCAAATCAACGATCCACACCGTTAAAACTGATCTAGGGTATTTAAAGTTTTTAGAAATAAAATTTTATATTTTTTCGACATAGGTTACTTTATGATCAATACCACCGGCAAAACGGTACTATAGTTTCAATGGCGATCTATAGCGAGTGTGCAAATTAACGATCCACACCGTAAAAATCTAAATTTCTTCAAATTTTGATAGAAAATACTTTAAACTATCTAGATTAAGGTTAACATTCTTGATCTTGAATTTAAAAGTCCTATGTTCAAATTTTAAAGATTATTCAATTTTCACCGTCCATTTTGACATGATTTATTTACTAAGTAAACGATGTCGAAAAAAACTAAAATTTTATTCCAAAGAATTTCATATAAACTAGATCATATTTAACGGTATGAATCATTAATTTGAATACCCTAAGATCGAAAACAAGACTATAGTACCGGAGCTCCGGTACTATAGATAGTATAGTAGCCTAATTCTATATATATATATATATAGGGTCCGGCTACTATACTATTATGAGTACGATCGCTCTCGTACGCATAAATCATTTTCGATGATAGAGTTTCCGAATCGACGATCCATACCGTTAAACGTTATTTACAACATTTAAAACTTTTAAAAATCAAATTTTATAATTTTTCGACATCATTTACCTTACGATCAAGAGGTCACAAATTTGACACTTTTTAATGGCCAGTATGGGATACTTGCTAGTTTAACGGTGTAAAAGAATCAGAGTTTGTTGAATTTTTGATAGAAAATTTTATTCACTACCTAGATAAAGATCAATAACTCTGATCTTGAATTGAAGGATCCGATCATCCTTTTGTAGGACGTCGTTCGATTTTGACCGTTCATCTTATGCATGCTTGATGGACTTTATTATGATTTCGAAAATTTACGAAATTTATTTTCTATAAGTTTCAAATACTCTAGATCATATTTAATGGAGTGGATCGTTGATTCGGAAGCTCCATCATCGAAAACAATTTATGAGTATGAGGGCTCCAATACTCATAATAGCATAATAGCCACGGCCTATATATATATATATATATATATATATATATATATATATATATATATAGTCGAGAGAACAAGGGTAAGAAGATGTCACCGAACGTGCACCACTGTACTGACTTCGGATCGAAATACCCACCTGTACGTATACGGTACCGATCTTCCAACTGCGGATGAAGTAACAACCGGACCTACAAAAGGTCCACTGGGCTAGAATCCAACCCACGAACGCAAAACACTAACTCACAATCCCCACCAATAAACCTACGGGAATCGGTTTCCCTAAAACCGATTGCCGAACTAGCCGGAAGTCCCAAAAATAGCACCGGGACTCCGCCGGTACCCACGAACTGTCCCGAAACTCACCAACTCGTGCTACGAGTCACCCGCTGTAACTAAACACCATTACTCTTGGGACTTGGCAGCAAACGCACCGCCTTACATCGAANATATATATATATATATATATATATATATAGAGAGAGAGAGAGAGAGAGAGAGATAGAGAGAGAGAGAGAGAGATAGAGAGAGAGAGAGAGAGAGAGCAGGGCTGCTGTGCTCTCAGGAGCGTGGAGGCCTCAGTGCTCCTAAGCCGTTTTCGATGATGGAATTTTCGAATCGACGATTGGCTCCGTTAGACTTGATCTAGCGCATTTGAAGTTTCTAGAAAATAATTTTTGCGATTTTTTGATATCATTTACCTAGTGATCGAAAGGATTCAAAATCCATAATTTTTAATGGTAGATATCTGCCGTTTTCAAGTTTAACGGTGTAGAAGTATTCAAATCAGATGAAACTTTGATACAAAATTTTTTATACTATCTACAACAAGATCAATATTTCTGATCGAAAATTTTAGTGCTATATCACCACTTTTCATAGGATTTTTATTTTCAGCCGTTAAAAATTATTGATTTTGAATCATTTCGATTGCTAGGTAAATGACATCGAAAAATCGCAAAAATTATTTTCTAGAAATTTCAAATACGCTAGATCAAATTTAACGGAGCCGATCGTCGATTCGGAAACTCCATCATCGAAAACGGCTCAGGAGCACGAATGCCTCCGTGCTCCTGAGAGCACAGCAGGCCTACGATATATATATANGAAGCCAACTTCTCACCGCGGCTTCTCCGAAAAATCGAGTTACTATTCACTTTAAGTGAAACTTGGAAATCGCGTAGAATTTCCGTTTTAACTCGTTTTCGCCCGAAACTTGACGAGTGCTTTTGTAATTAAATTACATACAAAAACATCGTCAACTGAGAGTTTAGCTACACTGCAAAAATCTCAGTCCTTACAGTACAAAAGCACGTAACAATTATTTTAATTTATTTTAAATCAATAAAAATTTGTAAATCATATTTATTCAAAAATTTAGAATAAAATATTTTATAATTTTATATGTTATATTTTATTAAAAAATATGTACAATATCCTATATTATTCTCTTTTTTATATACATTAAATATTTTTATATGTTTTACGATTACTAAAAAATTTAAAATTTAAGTAAGTGTTTTAAACTAAAAGCATCAAAATTTAATCGACATTTATATCAAAATTTAAAATTTAATTTTGATCCATTATATAATTAAAATTTTTTAATTGTTAATTCAATTTTGATGTCAAAAATCAAAAAATAAATTTAATTCACGATTTAAACTAAAATTTAAATTTTAATGTAAGATAGATAGATTGATTTGATATCAAAAATCTAAAATTAAATTTAATTCACGATTTAAACTCAAATTTAAATTTCAATGTAAAATAAATAGATAGAAGTGCTATTTTTTAATAGATTGATCATAATCGTTCACTTTTATTTTAAATATTTTTAACAGATTGATTATAACTTTTCGTAGAATTGAATTTATAGATGGATATAAATATTACTTTTTTTCAAATTAATTATAACCGTTTGTTCTTATTTGAGATAATTTTTTATAAATTGATCATAAATTTATACATCATATTAATTCAAATATATGATTTACAAATTTATCAACCAATCAATCTTTTAAATTATTTCCGATGTAATATGTTGGTAGTCCTAAATTTTAAAATTTTAAATTAATTTTAAATTTTGAATTAAAATATAGATTTATAGTAGATATTCTGGCAAAAATTTTGTATAGTGTTCTAGAGCTTTGGATAGGATTGGCTTCAGTGTTAGTGACTGGTCGATACATCTGGAGAGTGTCGGACTGAGTCGGAGTCCTTTCTGCGCGAAATGGGTGCAAAAAATGGATTCGGCGCACTCAAATAAGCAAAACTGAAGTTTTGCCAGTTTAGAGCGCCCAGAACTTGGTTTAGGGCGCCTAGATCTTGAGTACCGGTTTGAGCAAAACTGGAAGCCAATTCGGATCCTGTTCTCGGCGCCCATAAGTGGATCCGGAAGTTTACTTTGGAAATATCGATTGTGTTGACACGTGGGGTGTTGTAGGTGAGATCCGCCAGAACCAGATAGCGGTGTAGCAGATCGTCGGACGGAGGAACCGAGGCACTGTTTTGTGCAGGCTGGAAGTTCTGGGTGCCGAGAACTGGGTTTAGGGCGCCCAGATCTTGAGTTTTTCTGCAATAGTACAGGTTAGCAGCTAGAGTTCCTGGGGCTTATTGGATCATTCTAACTCACTATAAATAGATGGAACTCGACCCTTTCAGCTCTTTTCCTCCTTTCTTCACAGAGAAGCCACTTTTTGTATCTTAGTCCGTCCAATTACTCGAAATTCCACCATTTTCACCTTGAGGATTTTAGTTCTAGCAGTTTTCCAGCAGCGACTGTCGGTGTTTCGGCTCGTGTGCAACGTAGGAAGCTCCGTTTTCCACAAAACTTGGTTTGTTGGATTCAGGACTTCAAGAAGAATCCGCGGAGCCCAAATTGATAGAATTTGGTTAAGGTTAGCTTGGTCTATTCTGTGTTTTACTGTGCTGCTAGTGTTTTTGGACTGAATCGGTGAATTTGTGGATTTTCATGATGCAAGCTTTGGAGGCAGTGGGTTTTTGGACCTGAGTTTGATACTCCAGTATACTCCACTGGATTTGGGATCTACCTTCATCGAATTTGAGCCTTAGAAGATAATTTTGATATTGGAGTTGTCGGTTTAAGCTTAAGTGCTGAAATTTGGGGTTATTGATGCAATTTTTATACTTTTGTGTTCAGATTCTTGGAGGAAGTTGAGTTTGGACCAGAGGGTGATATTCTATCTTGGTTTACTAGTTTGGGACTTTGCTACACCTAATTTGGGATGTGAAAGGTGAAGTTAGCATTGTATTTGAGGAAAAGTTAAGCTTAAGTGTTGAATTTCGTAAGTTTGATGGAATTATAATATTCTCGATGTGTAGAGCCTTGGAGAAGTATTGTTGCTGTTGCAGCGTGATCTCGGCTGAACCTCCTGGTGTTTTCGAGATCTTCTTGCTGCCGTGGAATTGCTTTGAAGGTGGGTTTATCATCGGTTTTGCCTCCTAAGCATATGCATAGTAGACATGTATAATTTCGACTTTGATATATCATGTTTAGCTCGAGTTCATTGATTAGCATATTAAATGAAATCTGAATTTGGAGCATGCTGTAGTAATTAGATAAATTATACATGTTGGACTTAGAATTTGACTTAGGAGAAAACCAGCGATTTGACCCGTCATATGCTTATACTACCCGATTTAGCTCTAGGAGTTGGGGTTGGTTTGTATCACCGCAGTTTCAGCGCGGTGGATACTCAGGGTAGTTTAGAATGCATTTACACTCGGGCGGGATGCCGAGCTTGGATAATATTCAACTGTAGGTTCTACACTGTCTTTTCTGTTCACTCCTTAAGCTTTTGTGCTTCGTATCCACGCTGTTAGTGCGCATTTGATACTCAGATAGCTTCTAAAGCTGTTGTGCTTCGTATTCCTGCTGCTCGTGCACATTGAATACTAAGATAGCTTCGGGAGTTGTCGCGGATAGTATCCACACTGTTGTGTGCATTTGATACGCTGAAAGCTTAGGAGCTATAGTAGATTTGTATCACCGCAGTTTGTTGGCAGTAGATTCCCGGGATAGTGTAGAATGAAGTTATGCTCGTGCGGAGATGCTGAGCTTATTTTTACAGCAGTGTCTAGGCTATTTCGGACTGTCGGGTGCCGTCGGGGTTGACGGTCCACCAGATTGCAGGTTTGCATCAGATTGTGCCGATGGCACGTGAGTTTTGGTTGTTAGACCAGTTGGACCATGTTTACTCGATTATAGCCTGTGAGAGCCTGATTGAGCTCGGTAGAGATACGCTTGCATACTCGGTTGGGTAGCGTCCACGAGTGCCACTCCGGAGTCGGGCTTTGTGCGTTTGCATTGTGTAGTGTCCTAGTTGGACTTGCTCTCCACGGACTGATTAGTGTGGAGGTAGCATTTAGGATTCGACAGGCGGGACGGGTGCGTTCATAGTCCCTGGGACAGGTGTGTTCACAGTCCCTATGAATTTGGGTCTGAGGTTGCATTACCCTACAGATAGTAGTGTTGGATCATGATAGGATAGTGGCATATAGCTGTAGATTTGTTCCAGCTTCCTTTTCTATCACTGAGCATAGATCTGTAGACTTAGTAGGTGAGCCGATGAGTTTGAGGGCGGTACTCACTGAGGACTATTTCTTTTGCAGTAGTTCTCACGCCCAGTTGTTACCACTGTTTGTGCAGAGCCGTCGCCTTCGGCTGCTGCTGTTGCTGATTTTGATTGTGGCAAGGGCGTTGCGAGTTAGAGCCCTTCCAGACAAGTCGCAGAGCTAGAGGAGCACCAGCTACAGATAGTTGTAGTTTCTGTGTCTTTACATACAGTTGTTGTATCTCGCCAGAGCGAGTATTTGTATATCCTGGATGACATGTATGTATTGAACCACAGTTTTTATATATGGTTTATTTTCCTAGCTACTTTATACTACTGTTTGTAGTATTTTATAATTACAGGTACTTCTACTGTTTCGCTTCGTATATAGGGAAAATTTCTATGTATACGGCGGGTCTGTTAGCGTGCCCGGGACAACGAGTTATCTGAGGCGTGACATTTTGATAAGTATAATTTTTTCTATTTTAGAGATAAAAAAATAAATAAATTTCGAATTAAAATATAGATTCATAATAAATATCTTTCTATTGGCAAAAATTTAGATAAGTATATATTTTTTTCTATTTTACAGATAAAGAAAAATTAAAAATTTGTTTCATTATGTTATTTATTTTACGTAAGGAAAGAGGAACCAAATCTTTTTTTCCGCCAAAAAATATGTCTGTCGACATACCAAAATTTGAAATACGTGCTTTTATATATCGGTCTGTCAACAGACCCAATTTTTGGCCAAAAAAATTTTTTTTTTTCTTTCTTTACGTAAAATAAATAACAGAATTAAACAAACTTTTAATTCCTCTTTGTTTCTACAACAGAAAAAAAAAAATTTATGCTTATCCAAATTTTTGCCAACCGGAGACTATCAACTATGAATCTATACTTTAATTCTTCTTTCTCTATATATAATATAATATCTACACTATCTATAGTATAGAAGATAGTATAAATATTATATCCATACAAATAAATTAATTGACAGTTTGTAGGGTATACTGGTAGCGTTTCCTGCTTCCAGATATAGAAATTGACAGTTTCCAGATGTGGCTCTTTCGCTTCTCTCTATCTCTCTCTTCTCCTATGCCCATTCTCTCTCTTTCCCCTCTCTCCTGTACGCCTCTTCTGAGGCCTCTCTCTACGCCCTCTGTTACCCCTCTCGCCTTCTCCATCATCCACGTCGACGAGTAAGAAGCCATGGATGGATGGTGGAGTCCACTCGACGAAAGAAACGAGGATTTGCTCTCGTCCCTAGGGTTTATTACAACAAAGAGTCGTAACTAGGGATGTCCTTGGTTATGGATATATCTAAAATATTATGTCGCCGATTTGAATCCAGCAGATTTATAAGTGAATTTAGCTTCAATTGCCTATATTAAAAAAATCTGGCTGATTTAGGTTTGAATAGGAATTTTGTCTGTCTTCAATCCCAATCGGATCCAAATTCGAATTGATTTTACAATATATAATAGGCTAAATTATAGAAATTTTTTTTTTATGAAGTATTCGTTTTTTCACTTTTCCTCTTCAATTTTTATAATTTATATTCAAAATGCCCTCTAAAAGGACAAAAATAAATTTTTTAAAAAATCTTCCTTATAGTAAAGGTAAGGACAATTTAGTTATTTTGCTATCTTCATTAACGTCGTACTATCTAAAAATATTTCTGAAATTTTAAGAACGTAAAATATAGATTTTTGAAAGTCAGGAAGGTCAAATGAATAAGTAGGTATTTACCTCTTTATCAATTCGACCGCAGATACGATGAGCTCGTCCATTGGGTGGTTTCTATTGTGACGTTTCTTCCCAATCGCTCTCTCTCCTCTACTTCGATGTCTCTCTCGATCACCCGCCAGTCGCCTCGGCCGCGTGTGGGATGAGCCCGTCGATTGGGCAGTTCCTCCTGGGCCTAAACCTAACCTGTTTCTATGGTTTTGGTTGGTTGTTTACAAATCAATTGAGATCTCCCTAACTCTCTCTATCTTCTTCGCCCTTAGACCTCTCATGCCTTCTTGATGAGTGCCCTACCCTCCTACCTCGAGACCTCTTTGGAACGCTTCGTCGCTCTATTTGACAGCAGATGCGATGAGCCCATCCATTGGGCGGTTTCCATTGTGACGGTTTTTCCTAATCACTCTCTTTCCCCTACTTTGATGCCTCTCTCGATCGCTCTGCTGGTCGCCTCGGACGTGTGTAGGATGAGCCAGTCGATTGGGCGGTTGCTCCTCGGCCTAACCTTAGCCTATTTTTTTTTTATGATTTTGGTGATCTGGTGAGATTTTCAAAAGATTTTTACAGATCTGGTGAGATTGTCAAATGTTGCTCACACAGATCCTATAACTAGCCTACTCTGTCCATTGGATGGTTGCTCTGGGCTAATCCTACCATATTCCTATGATTTTGGTGGGTTATTTACAAATCTATTTAGAGTTCCCAAAGATTTTTTACTGTTATTTAAAAATATCTTGCTTTTATTTTATTTCTTTAGTTCTGAGAGTATCTTTACAAATTTTTTCCTGAGTTTCAAAAGATTACTCATGAAGGATCTTCTAATTCCCGATAAACCCTATAGCCCCTATCCCTATTGTTAGCCCTGTTGCCTTCCCTCTTTGCTTCTGTGATAGTCGAAAGCTTCTCCCAGATTTATTATAAATAACTCCCTTTATTAATTGCTGCATGGCACATTGTTCTTCTCAAACCAAGAAAGGTATATTCCTCCATTCAAATCTTCTCATTAATAATGTTAACTATGACTGAGTGATTTTACTAACCATTGTACTATTGTGTAGGTCCCCACATTACTCTCCTGTTTACTGTCTACTCACAAAAGGTTGATCTTCTTTGGTTCCTTCTACTGCACTTTTTATTACCCTGCAGTTTAAAGGTTGGCAGAGAAAAATTAAAGTACTAAAGTATTCGCCCATGTCTATAAGATTCCCTTATAGGCTAGTTATGATTTTTTTTACTGATTTCTATTCATTCTACTAATTGAAATCTAAGCCGGCGCGGACTTCACTTTATAGGCCACATTTACTGATCTTTAATGGTTCTTGGTGTTTGTTTGTTTGTTTTTTTTTTTTCTAACTGTGCTATGTGATTACTTTGTTCTTTCTTCCTGTCTTCCTTAGCATGCCTCCTTACCCGTGTGTGTTCTTTGGCTTTACTCTCTTCCCCCTTTTTCGACTGATGTTTTATTTTCGCCGGTCTTCTAGGTAATGATGATAGGCAAGCAGTAAACAGCAAGCTTGGATGGCCTTATCATAGGGAACCACTTACTAATATTAAATTGATTGGCTACAAACAGAGGTTGCAAAATATTGCATAGTAAGTTTGGATGGCTTTATCATAGGTAACCACTTTTTATTTTAAAATTGATTGGTACGAGATACTTGTTTCCATGAATGATCAATCCTCTTGCATGCCTCTTTTCATGGCATAAGACAATGATGATAAGGAAACAAATAATTGCAAAATATTGAATATCAAGTTTGGATGGCCTTATCATAGGCAACCAATTACTATTTAAAAATTAATTGGTACGAGGTACTTCTTTCCATGAATAATCAATTCTTTTGCATGTCTCTTTTCATGGCATAAGACAATGATGATAAGCAAGCAGAAACAAATAAAGGATGCAAAATTTTGGACCATCTTTTCGTAGGCAACCACTTGCTGTTGTTAAATTCATCAATCTTGTTGTGTTCCTTCTTCCATGGCATAAATTAGTTGCATATATTACCTGAGCTTAATTTGAAGATTACTCGCGCATGCCATTACTTTGAAAATTTTTTCGTATTTTTAAATATTTATTAATATTAATTTTGGTTTCTTTTACTACTAATGTCTTCATTTCGGGTATCTATTAATATTATTTTTTGTTTTTCTTTATTACTATTGTCTTCATTTTGGATATTTGTTTCTCCTGGCATGTTGTTTTATTCTTTTATTAGTACACTTTTAATGACTTCTCCTTTTACACCCCCCCCCCTTTTTTTCTTTTTTCTCTTTTGCAGCTTCTTCTATGTCGACCGTCCAACTTTCTAACCTTACATTGTTGCGTGAGATTTGCGATCAGCTGCAAATGGAAACACCATAGTGTGTTGTCACTCCGGCCGCAGAAGGGACTTACCTCGCATAAATAGATGGTCTGATTCTGCGGAATGAATCTATAGTTGATGTCACACCCCGAGCCCGATCCTTTTGGCCGGTTCGAGAGCGTCAAACAGACGCCGAACGGACAGAGCCTCCCCTGTCCGCCCAAGGCTCAACAACAGGTACTGACAGAGTATAAAGTTTGCATAAGCGGAAGCATACACAACGGCTTGTACGAGGACAAGCAATAGCCAAAGTGAAAGTACTAAACTAACAACAACAAGTAATATGATTAATTTTAAATCACATACATGTATACTACTTATCAAGTTCTATTACAGCTCTTTCATCATTTCTTTTTACATCTCATATCTCCAAAATATAACATTGATATTAAATAAATTCTTTTACATCATTCATATCCTTTCATTTAACAACTATAATCATCGAAATACAAAAGATGATATATCAAAAGGGTATACAACTATGAAATAAAACGTCTCGGGCGGTCTCTACCTCCGGCGCGATGCCCTTACCGCGGTCGTCTGCCGGCTCGCTCGGTCCCGGCTCTGTGGAAATAGGGGTGTGAGAACTACAACAAAGTTCCCAGTGGGTTCGGCAACCAACCACGCCGACTATCCCACTAGGTCTAATCGGGCATAATAGAATAGAGGAAGGAAAGTAACCAACTAACAAATGCAACTAATATGCCTGAACAATATAAAATATGATGCTCGATATAATGCTCATGATGAATGCAGGATCATAATTTCTTTATCCAATCTCTTGGCTAACCCGCAGGTTTCGTCCTCAACAAACTCACCAACCCAAAATCCTATTAACCAGGGAGATACCCGCTACAACCCGATAGGACCGTCCTCTGGGGAGATACCCGCTACAACCCAGTGATGTCGACTCCGAAGCACATCGCCCGAGGGGGAGCTACCACCCTCGAGCAAGGACTAAAGGTGAGTATGATCAATCCTACATTGAGGATTCCAAGTTCAATCCATTCCTTAACTTTACGAAAGACCATGCTCAAATGACCTTTAACTCTAAGGTTGAAATGTCACAATATCTCAATCATTCTTTTCTTTGCATTCTTTACCATCACTTGTGTCATATACACTACTATATTCTTGGACTCATGCCACACTTGTTTTCTAAGTGTTATGTTCTTGACTCATGCCACACTTGTTTTCTAAGTTTTCGAGACTCATCAATGTCACTCACTAGATCTATGTCCATGTGTCACTTTTGCTCACTAACCCTTCTAGGTTCTTGTCACTTGTCGTGCATAAATAGGGTTTACAATTCTCACATTCTTACTAGTATTTCATATGAAATTAAATTCACAATCATGCCATAAAAGCTCACAATTAACCCTACTATCCAACATACTCAATATAAATATATATGTTCAAACATGACACTTTAGACATAAAGGAATTTTCGAGGTCCTTGGAATGCACCATCCATCTCGAGTGGTCGTGTAGGTGTAGAATACGACGACTCTCGAACTTTACGAAAGCCGACCCCGCGCCCTATAACCAAAATAGTGCCATATTAGGCCTTTTGTACATGAACCATTACTTAAACATTTTCGTAACGTCGAACAGAGTTGTCCAACGCGTCGAGGACACCCCCAATTAGGTTTCTACGAGGTCAATTTGCCCCCGAAAAATTCTAAGGCAAAAGCCCCAAATTTGAGCCCTAACAATGTCATCTAGGGCTTCCACCTAGATCGATTTTGTTGTTAAGCAAAGGATAGCTTAGAATCACTTGAAAAGCTCTCTAATAAGATTTCTAAGCTCTTGGAACCAACCCTAGGGCATCTAACTCAACCCCCAAGGGTTCACCATGAGAGCACCTTGAGCTCTCATGGGTGTCATGTTGTTCATGGCTCCAAAGAGCTTCTAAAACCTCTAAGGAGCACAAAGCTCCAAATCCTTAGGTCAAAACTCAAACCCTAGAGGAAACCTTATAGGAACTTACCTCTAGTCCAAGTCCTAGCAAGCTCCTTCTTGTTGGAGAGCTTCTAGACCCACCAAATCCACCAAAAATTCTCCTCCAAGCCTTTCCTTCTTCTTCTCCAAGCTCTAGGGTTAGCTCTCTAGAGAGAGAAAAGAGAGAAAGTGAGAGAGAGATGTGTGAATGGCTATAAAGGGAGAGGGGGTTGGGTGTATAATGTGTTGTAACAATTACAACGAGGCCCCTCTACTTTATTTCCAGTGCACTGCACAGACTGGGCATTTTTTGCAGTTAGGGACCGGTCTCCTCGACCTGGGACCGGTCCCCGAGATCTTCTCCCGCGGACTGCGCAGGCTGCGCGCGATGCAACCGGTCTCCCTCAATGGGACCGGTCTCTCCTCGCAAGGACCAGTTCTCGAGAGCTGGTTTTCCAGGACTTAGCCGATTTCTCAGCCTTCTTGCTGCCTACGCATTCGGGGACCGGTCTCTCCTACCAGGGTCCGGTCCCCGAGAGCACAAAACCTGCAGTTTGCATATTTTGATTTCCAAAGCTCTCGAAGATCCCCTGTAATGCATTTTTGTATTATTTGACGCCTTCGACCTCTCCGAAGTGTACCAACCTCGCACTTTGGTCAATTTGACCAAGGTTCGAACTTAATTACCGAGGTTTCGGTATGTTACAGTTGAGATGGTATGATGTTGGGGGGCGCAATCCTCCACATCTGCTCCGTCTGAACAAGATGCTGCTTGCCTTGTTATTAAGAGAATGGTTGAAGAATTTGATTTGCAAGTTAGAGATGTAAATTACGATAACAGTATCTTTTATAAAAATCTATATAATCATCTAGCCACAGAGCATGCTGTGCTATTTGCACACTACAACAGCTTGGTTCAAGAGTATAACTTTGTGAAGAATTGCTATGTCACTACGCTTGCAAAGATAAATGAGTTCGTGACCGAGTGGGTCCAGATAAGCCATGCCATTGAAGAGTGCCTTGGTGTAATTAACCGCCTAATTCATGTGCCACCTATTACATAAACTGATGCATCGGATAATACATCCACTCCCCTGGGTTAATTGGGGTTCAAAGGAAAAGTGACATGTTCTGCTGCTCCTCATTTTGTAGTTGATCATGCATGCGCACATGATCTTTTTATTGTGCTTTCCAAAACTGACATGTTTTGCTTCTCCTCCTTTTGTATCTAATCATGCATGTGCACATGATCTTTTTGTTGTACTTTTGAAAACTATGCACCGTTATGTCACCGTTAGATTTTCTATATTTTGTTATGTTTGTGGCTTTTAGATTTTCTATATTCTATTATGTTTTCAATATCACACTTCTTCCTTTTGTTTCTAAGTTATGTGTTAGTGCCTTCTCCAAAACCTTGGTTCAATATAAATTTGAGGTTTGTGTGGCCATTGATAGTATGCAACCTGTTTCCTTGCATGGAGGTTTTTTCTCACTGACATTTTTGTGGTCTTTTGCTGCACACTTATTTTGTTTCTATAACTCTGCCTTACAATGTTGTGGTTTCTGGGCTATGCTGTTGCCGAAAGAAAAATAAACATATTTTCCATGCTGAAAAAAACTCAACTCAATTTTTTCTTGCTCTTCTTCTGTCTTTTAACCTTGGTTTTATTCTGCTGAAGTTTACATACGGATAGTTTTGTTTGGGTTTGGAATTTGCCGTTTGACTTGGAGTTCTAGAGATATCAAGCTCGCATTGTTGTAGATAATCTCTGTGGATT
The DNA here is from genome assembly GCF_001540865.1 of Ananas comosus. NCBI lineage: Eukaryota > Viridiplantae > Streptophyta > Magnoliopsida > Poales > Bromeliaceae > Ananas > Ananas comosus. The sequence goes on from NC_033622.1 coordinate 9,687,320, forward strand.
TGACCATTTTGTGGCTAACTTATTGGCATGTGTTTCTTTATGTTCATTTTGGTAATTATGTGGATTTAAACTTGAAAATAAGTATGGTTCCCAGAGTAAAGACCAAATAAATGGAGTATTCTGAGGCAATGGTGCATTTTGTTTACAAGAATCAGGAAAGTTAATCAAAGAAGTATGGCTATGGCAATGGGACTTGAATATAAGTTGATTGTTGCAATGGAACTTGAATTGTTGACCAGTTAATTCCAGTTCACTTGCACATTTCAATTAATTCAGCATGCAAGTGGATTGGGACTTGAATTGTTGATCAGTTAATTCCAGTTGCAATAGGACTTGATTGTTGCAATGGAACTAGAATTGTTGCAATGGGACTTGAATCCTATTAAGGACAATGGGACTTGAATTTGATTTTGCAGTAATGTTTGAAGTAGCTATCTTCCAGTGGCATGTGACCTAAAGATGTAGATGAATTGAACGCTGAATTATAAACATTTGAAGTGCAGTTTTAGTTTATTATTGCTTATTGCTTATTTGATTTTGCAGTACTGTTTGAACTTATATTTGCTTTTACTAAACTATTTGAGGTTATCCTTGCTTTTTGCTAATATTCTAAGACTGCATAACATAGTTTATATAGACATTAATGTTTGCATAATAGCTTCTAAATAATGTAATTGATGAATTCTTTGCTAGAAAAAACTCGAAGCTATATAGATTATGTTTATGTAATTGATGAATGCTTATATTGCTTTGTTCTTTTTACACTTCCCCTATGTCTACTTTTTTCCATCTCAACTGAAACTGCCAAATTTTTTCTTGCTTTTCTTATGTTCTTGCTTTTCTCCTGTCTTTTAACCTTGGTTTTATTCTGCTGAATTTTACATACGTTGTCGAATTTGGGATTCCCAAATGGTTGGCTTCTCCCAATGTAATGATATGTTATATGATTCTTTTATACATTTCCTTTTAATTGCTCTTTTTTTATGTAATAACTGAGATTTTGATTTATTGATTAAACCCTTTTGTTTGATGATGTTCTTGTGTGTAATATAATTATAAGTGTACCCGTCAAATTTCAGGAGAAAACGAGTTAAAACGGAGAAGTTACGCGACCCGGAAGTCTGACTTAAGTGAATAGTAACTCNGTGGTAGCTTCTATAAAAGATAAAAGTTTTCGCGTACGAAACAGTTTTCAAAAGATTTTTCGTGGACTTCTGTTTAAACATCAAATGTAAATTTACGGTGTGAATGGTGAATGTATGAATGTATAGCTATCTGTATATTCATTTGATTGTGGTTGTATACTGTTTGTACTTTTGTACTTGTGTGACGCCGTGCAAGTACAGGGGAGACTCTGTCCGTGTGAACAGTGGATTCCCTGTATTTGTGGCGGATCTGGCATACTCTGGGGTCAGGTTTTCAAAAAAAAAAATTCAAACGCTTTTCCGCTGTGTTTCAAACAAAAAGGGGACCCCGGGGCGTGACATTTTATGACTGCTTTGGTCCTACTACTCTTTGGTATGAGGCGATGATGATATGGATAATTACTGTATGTTAGCTTCTTCCCTGGGTTTGTGGTCACTTGCATAGCCCCTTTAATGGCAGGTGATGATGATACAAGCAATTCCCAGATATTACTTCTTTGCTGAATTTCTATGTAATGGCATAGCAGGATTAATGGCGCACTGGCCAATCCCTCCAGCTTATGTATAGGCCTTCCGCCCTTCTCTGCAGGATTTCTACTTAATGGCATGATAGGATGAATGGCCCTCTGGGCAATCCCTACAGCCTATGTATAGACCAACCGAATCTGGGGGCCTACAAATACTTTTGCTAAGTTCTGATCCATTCCAAGCCTTCGTTGTCACGCCCCGGATTATCACGTTTTTCCGGGCTCGCCAACAGACCCGTCGTACACATAGAAATTTTTCGTGTATACGAAACGATAGCTGTACCTGCAAACAGATAATAGCTACTACAAGAAGTACCGAGCTACTAAAACTAAAACATGTATATATAAATAAGAAGGCCCACTATACAAACAAGTTCTAAAATACAACCATCTCTCAGAGAGTAAACAAAATACAACTATATATACATGGCGACATCCCAAAACTATCCCTGGTAAGGGAACTCCTCTAGTAAAGTGACCGAAAAAGATAGAGATCTAGCTCGCGATTCTCTTACCTCGATCAGAACGAACGGCTCTACAAAAAGGTGGCAACAATAGGTGTGAGAACTATTGCAAAACAGAGTTGTCCTCAGTGGGTACCGTTACCGACCCTAACGGGCTACCCACTAAGTCTACAATATGAGAAATAAACTGATAGGTAATAGGATAGTAAAATAAGCTGAAAAAACTCTACAGCTAAATGCCACTATACTATCGCTATCCATACCATACTCTTTGTAAACATATAATGCATCACTAGCTACAAATCAGCCACAACTGACCCAATCTCAAAGGACCGCCAACTAGCTAGTCCAGCCTGAGCCTAATCTATACCGCACACCACCCACAGGGGTGGCCAGTCTAAGAAAACTATCCGAACAGGACTGGTGCGACCTCAATGCAAAAAAAGCCTCACTCCAGAGTGGCACTCGTGGGTGCAACCGAATCGAGTATGCAATCGTGTCTCTGTCGAGCTCAATCAGGTTCACACAGGCTATAGTCAATACAAATGGGTCAAACTGGTCTAACAACCAAGACTCACGTGCACTTGGCACAATCTGATACAAGATATAAGAATCTGGGTCCACCGTCAGCTTCAACGGCACCTAACAGTACAAAATAGCCTAACTCTGCTGTAAAAACGAGCTCGGCCCCTTAGCGAGTGTAATCTCAACCTACACTAGTCTAAGTATTCACGACACACTAACAATGGTGATACAAAAGAAAAATTAGCTCTTGAAGTTAAATCTGTTAACTTTTTGAAAAGTGACAGATGTAGGTTAATAAGTTTTCTCTTAAGTCAAATCTCAGTTCAGCGGGTCATAATCATCAAAAATTAGCTACACATGCTCCAAACCTTAGATTTCATCTAAATCATGCAAATCTATAGTTTGAGCTATTAACAGAGTGATTAAATGCAAAATTATATATACTGGGGTTTCAAATACTTAGGAAGAATTTCGAAACTTCGGATAACATCAACCCATCTTAAACGCTAGTCCAACAACGGCTAGAAGTCGATAGGAGAAACCCCGCACAAAATCAGCCTCAACTGAAATCACACTAGCTGAAATACAGGTTTCGGACCCACTCTGCAGCACTTCTGGGCGCCCAGAACTGCAGCCTAGCAGCTTCAACCTATGCAAGTTAGAAATGGAATTTAGCCAAATTCCCAAGTCTAAATGCAATGAAACTTCACTCAACTCACCTCAAAAGGCAAAATAGCAATCCCCCAGGTTTGTCACCAAAATTGAGCTCGAAATGATAACCAAAAAGCCTTCACACCAATTCGGACTCACTTCTAGATGCCTAGAACTTGCATCCAGAATTTCTGCACTTAAGCAATTTGCTTGCTCTAGCTCAATTTGAGAATTCTAGCTTATAAGACTAGTGGAGTTGGGTCACAAACTCCCAAATAATAACTGAGTATATATGAGACTTAGACACTAATAATAATAACTGAGCTTAAGCATTTTGGACCGATGTTTAGGCCCAACGAGTTATTATTGCTAGTGGGCTGGATCGTTATAGAATCTGCAACTTACACCGATACTAGATTTTCTCTGATATCACTTTATTACACAAAAGTGAAAAAGATATAGTTCATCAAGCGTGAAAATATGAAATAAGTATCAAGAAAGAGAAAATAAAATAAAGCGCACGAATATTTACATGGTTCGACCGCTAACCTACATCCATGGGAAAAACACAGTGGAGAGCACACGAATATTTACATGGTTTAGCCGCTAACCTACATCTACGGGGAAAAACATAATGGAGATCTTTATTATAATCAAAGTGGTGTATAAAATATGTCTCTTTCATAAAATTCTAGTCTCAAAAATGCATCCATATACTCTCATTTACCACCCAAATCACTAGAATAAAGGATTAGTGGAGAGCACACGAATATTTACAAGGTTCGGCCACTAACCTACATCCACGGAAAAAAACACAATAGAGATCTTTATTATAATCAAAGTGGTGTATAAAATATGTCTCTTTCATAAAATTCTACTCTAAAAAATACATCCATACTCTCTCTCATTTACCACCCAAATCAATAGAATAAAGGATATATTTATAATAGTGGCTAAATCCTAATATAATTAGAAATATAAATCCACCAATATTAGAAATAATTATAATAAGAATAGGCATAATTTAAACTTAACTTTTTATAATAACCAAAATAGAATAGGGTTAGGAACCTTGCAGTTACAGAATTCGACAAATATCTAACAATAATGAAAAAAGATACTGTAACGCAATACAGACCTTTCTGTGAAAAGCAGAATATACAAAATACTATACGTTTTCTCAATTATTTAGAATTAATTGAAATTAAAGATAAAGAAAAGCAAGAACAATATAGCTTTTACAATCCTTTCAGTACAAGAAAACAAGTAATCTGTTAAAAAAAATGTTAATATACATATTTAGGCCCTTCGTTTACTATATCAATCTTTTGAGAGATATGGAATTAGAGCCAATTATAAATCTCTTCATTTTGTAAGTCAAGATTCAACCCCCGCTTTTAATATTTAGGAAATTAAATTTTCATCTACTATAAAATTTCGATTAAAAAATTAATTAAGACCGATTGTACAAAGCACAGTTGGCTAAGGGCTCGATGATAATACCCAAAGTCCCAAATTTAAAGCCTAACTGGTTCATCTACTATAAAATTTCAATTAAAAAATAAATTAAGACCGACTGTACAAAGCACAGTTGGCTAAGGGGGTTTGATGACGATACCCAAAGTCCGAAGTTTAAAACCTTACTATTTCGCTACACTTGCTATCTTTCTCTCTTAGAAAAAGAGAGAGAGAGAGAGAACAACTGAACAACATGACTGAAGAAGTGCTTTTGTTACGATTAGATATGCTACCACCTAGCCCTAGTATGTTAATTCTTATGGACCAAAATGGTAATGCTCAAGAGTTAGTCCTTCTATGATAGTATTACATTACATATGTACGCAAGTACTTGCAACCATAGCTTTCCAGACTCAACCTATCTACAAACTTGGAAAGCCTAAAATGCCAGATATTCTATCCATAGCTGCAATAAAATTTCCATCAACTTGTACACTTCTTCTATACAAATAATAGTAATTATTGCCTCTTGCCGACACAAGTACTCCTTTGGTGAGCTTCTAGGCACCATCACCAAAATGTGAGACAAAACTTTTATCATTCAAACATCTCGAAAAAAGAAGTTAATGCGAAGATATAGTACATGTCTAACATCTTGAAGGATAAGTTTTGCCCCTATATTAGTCTTGATACAAAAATTTGTCCTCCCGCAATATGAGAAAATTGACAATTACCTATCGTCACTACTCCAAAGTCTCTGGCTTTTTACGATAAGAAGAAATGCTTGTGAGAAATTGCATGAAACAATACCAGTATCAATGACCCCAATCAACATTTAAAGAAGAAGATCCAATATTAATACATTCATAACTGCATGTACCCAAAATAGCAACACCACTATTAAGAGTTACAATAGGTCCTTTCTTTTCCTCTTCTTTGGACTTTGCTTCTTTCTTCACCCTGTCCTCTTTTATCTTGCATATATGTCCAACATACCTTTTTCATATGGCCTTTCATTTTGCAATAGTAGTATGCAATATCTTTTATTAATTTTGACTTGCTTCTTGATTTATATCAATCAACATGGTCATAGTCCTTTAACATTCCCCGATTGTCTAAAATAAGAGCTTACGGTGTAGATGCATTGGAGACTTTTCTTCTTGTTTCTTCATTCAACAAAAAACTTATAACATAACTCATAGAGATAATCCCATTCAATATCAAATTACTAAGTAAAACTACCAAAGTGTCCTATGAGTCTAGCAGAGAGCTTAATAACAACAATGCTTGAAGTTCATCCTCAAGCACCATCTTCGTTGAAACGAGTCGATTCACTATGCTTTGAACCTCAATCAATTGCTCCAACATTGGAGTTCCACTCTTATACTTTAAATTTAGTAATTTTCTAATAAGAAATGCCTTATTTTCAGTGGTTTTTCTAGCTCACAAAGTTTTTTCCGCAAACACGAGGGCCTGGTTGTTTCGCCGAAACTAGAGTTTGGGTTGAAATAGACTTTGAATTGAAGGTCACATGAAAACTACTTCTTCACCGTTTTGTTTCCATAATTATGAAAGTGAAGTTTCTTCAGCTCTGTTGCTTATATAGTAGAAAGTGAATGATATAAACTGTAATTTATATATATATAATAAATAACTTAATAAATAATAATTTATAATATAATAAATAAAATAATATAATTATATTCCTATATAATTAAAAAAATTAATCTAAAACAACTAAATTATTTTTTTAGACATAAATTATAATAGGGGCAATTGTTTATACACCCCTGAAAAGTTTCCGACTTTCTGATTTACCCTTTTTAGAATGCTAATATTAAAAATACCCTTTTTACGTTCCTACCTATTTCAAATATACCCTTAGAGTTAAAATCTATTAATGAATTCTGCTATCTATATAAAATTACTATTTTGTCCTTTCAAATATATCCTTCCACCATCACCGATTTTTCTTATTTGCCCTTAAGTCAGGGGTACAAAAAATATTTTGTCTTTTGATCTTTTCAAATATACCCCTCTACCATCACCAATATTTCTTATTTGCCTTAAGTTAATGGCAAAAATTCGTATTTTAATTTTTTTTAACTGTGGTAGATATTTAACTTACATTTAACCCAAGTTAACTGAACAAGGGATAATTGTAGGGGTATTTTGCAATAATGGTGGAACATATGAGGGGTATTTTAGAAAGAAAAAAAGAGTAGGGGTAAATCGAATATTTTCAAACGTGTGAGGGGTATATAGGCAATTATCCCATTATAATAATATAAAACAAAATTCTAAAGTAAAAAAATATATATAATACTTAACTAATTAATTTTCATCATATTTTAAATGTACAAACTAAATGAAGTAAATAGTAAAACTTAACTAATCAATTTTTTTCCTATTTTAAATATGCAAACTCAAATAATGGTGAGGCAAACCAATTTGATAAAGACGAAGAAGGGGGTAAGACAGGGCGACCCGCTCTCTCCTTTTTCTTTTTCTTTTGGTGGCGGAATGCCTCGCCCGGATAACGAACGAGGAAATCTCAAATAACCTCACTAAAGACCTCGGCCCCTCCGATACGTCCAGGATTACCCTTATCCAATTTGCGGATGATACGTTTTTCTTCTGTGAGGCTAAGAAAAGGTATATGAGAAACCTCAAATTCTTGTGGCATCTCTTCGAATGGGCTTCAGGGATGAAAATCATTAGGGAGAAATCAGAACTATACTACACTGGACAGGTAGAGGGAAAAGCGACAAGACTTGCGAATCTACACGACTGTAAAGTTGGCAACCTGCCGACCAAGTACCTAGGCTTGCCTTTAGCTACCCGACCCCCTTCTAAGGAGGACTGGATGGGCATCATCAGAAATATTCAACGTAAAATTGACAGGTGGCAAGCGAAACTTCTTTCTAGAGGGGGTAGATATATTCTGGTGAACGCGGTTCTAACAAACATCCCTTTATATTTTCTGTCAGTGTTCAAGGCACCCAAATGGGTAATTAAGCGTATTGAGGCCCTACGTAGAGACTTCTTTTGGAATGGGGATTGCAACTCACCGGGTAAGGGATGCTTGGTTGCATGGAAGAACGTCTGTAGGAATAAGAAAGAGGGAGGGCTCGGCATCTTGGACTTAGCCACGATGAACCAAGCTCTCCTAACTAAATGGTGGTGAAAATTCTACTCGGAGCCTTATTTACAGTGGAATAAACTTATCCACGACTTGTACTATCGTAGAAGAAGACCACTGAAGGAGGGCAGATCCTAGACCTAGCTCTTATTGGTGGAGGGAAGTCCTTAGTCATAACGAAATCTTCAAATGGAGTCTATTGCCAATTGGGCAACGGGTGTACTATCGACTTTTGGTCCGATCGCTGGTGTGGGGAAAAGACGTTGGAATTGTCTTTCCCTGATGTATACCTTCTTTCGCATCGCAAAAATAGGAAAATTAGCGATTATCTGACTAGCGACGGATGAAATTGGAGCAAGATTTTAGTGGCGTTAGCACTAGTGGACGCAGATTGAGCTCTAGTTACTTAGCACTTAGGAAAAGGATCTCCATTTTCAAACTCAAGTATAGACCAGATAGCGTACAATGGCGTTAGAGCCTTGACGGGCGGTTCACGGTGAAATCTACCTATTTGATGCTGAATGATGGGGGTATAAGGAACGCCAGAACAACCAAGATTTGGAACCTTTGAGTACCCCTAAAAGTGAAAGTGTTTTGCTGGATTGTTCTTAAGAAGCGGCCTCTTACTGCAGACAACCTATTAAAGAGGGGTCGGACTGGCAACACTACTTGCATGTTGTGCGCGGTTGAACAGGAAACTGTCGACCACTTATTCACACGGTGCGTCTTCTCGAGATTTCTATAGGTGACGACCTTAGAGTATCCCCAGTCTAGAGATTGGGAGGATGACGTGAGCTCGATCTGGGATAGGTGGATGGCGAGGATTGGAACGTTGTCATCAAGTACTACGGTATCCGGATTGGTAGCCTGCTGGTGGGTAATTTGGGAGGTCAGGAACGGCGTGATCTTTAGGAAGACCCAATCGGACCCCTTTTTTGCAGCTTACAAGATTAAGAAGTTGACGAATCTTTGGGAGCAATTTCTACAAGGTAATCGACGACACGCTTGTAGTAAGTAGTTTTGTTTTGTTTTCTTTTTTTTTTTCGCCCCCTCCGAAGCCTATGTTGCCTCATCCCTGTAGCTTAGTTCATCTTTTCAATGAATAAAGCAGGTGACGTGCTACCTATTTCTCAAAAAAAAAAATACAAACTAAATAAAAGAGTAATTACTACCATAATTAAATATATTTACATGTAACCAGCATTACCCATTGTATTATTTTATTATTTTTTCTCCACCTCTCCTCACCGTAATTATTCTGTTTCGGATAACTTGAATTTTGACCGATAGCTTTATTACGGCGAGCCAAACAGTAGAAGTGATTGTTTATAATCGAAAACAACTTCACCTCTCTCCATTTTTACTGAAACAAACAAGCCCTTTGTGGTTTAATTCTAATAATATTACACTATAAAGAGAGCAACAATAAAGAAAATATAAACCAACTAAAAAATTAAATATCAAATTTACGCGGAAACCCTAGAAAGGGAAAAATTACAGGACTACCTCCAAACAATCCCTCTAATATGAAATGAAATGAGTATAATTTCTCTAATCACTACTGAAGACACAAACTATAAGAATCAAATCTATTGCTCCAAATAAAGAAAAATATCAAAAAGATCTCACCACCAATGTTGTTTGTAAAACATCTTCCAAGAAAACCTTCCGGTAAGAAAATCGGGTTCTTTTGGCTCCCCACAAACCAAGCTTTAAAAAACCTTTCTAACAAGCCTAGCAAATAGCAATGATGGCCTTCAATAGCTTCTTCTTTACCCTTCTCTCCCTTTTTTTTTTTATTTTTGCAAGAGAAAATAGAAACTTTTTCTATCTTTCATCTCCAAGCCCATAACTCTTGCAGATATATGAATAAGTAAGGAAAATAAATTCTTATTGGCCTAACCATTTAGGCTCCAACATAATCCATTCAAATGAATTCAACCAAATATGTGCACTTTTGCACATAACTCCCTCATGAGAAGGGTCACCACAACAATAACTATGTATAAATTGCTAGTTGACAACCATAAGTAAACCACCGCCGAAACTACCACAACCAAGCAGAACGAGCCATTGTCAAAACACAACTATTGATGAAATTCCGTCGACCACCGCCACCAATGCCATTATATATCATCAACTTATTCACCAATAAAGTGACTTCTCAAAAGCTGTCTCTTTAAACCACATATAAAATCCAGCGAAACACAATATATCAACTAAAATCCTATCTAATTTTGTACGACAATGCTATAAAACTTCTAAACAAACAAATGGTTGCAGTGTTAGTTGGTGTTAGTTCCAAACAAAAATGTTATATACGGGCCAATGAAAAGTTTACAGTTATCCATCAATCCCTTAGCATTATAGGAGCACCAAGCTTTGCAGATAAATTCTGAAGAATAAACTATTTTTCTACTTATATTTTGCCACTATTAATATTATAAAAAATAGAGGAAAAAAAAGAATAAACTTCAAATTGCCCCCACGTGGCTTCAAGGATTTCACTTCACTCCTTTGTGGTTTAATTTTTATTTTACGAAAAAATTTTATATGATATAGGGTGGCTAAGTTAAAAATCTTAAAAAATCACAGGGTGGCAAAGTGAAAAATATGCTAAGCCACAAGGGGGAAAAGTGCTACTTTTTGAACCACGGGGGTGGCAAAGTGAAAATGAGCTAAATCACATGGGACAAAGTGAAACTTTTTAAACCACGAGGTGGCAAAATAAAAATTAGCTAAATCACGGGGGGCAATTTAAAGTTTACCCCCTCAAAATAAAAAATTCTTGTAGTAGCATTCAACTAATAAGATCTTACTTACTAAGAGATGATCAAAATGATACAAGAGACAGTGAGAAACAGAATGGTTCCACAAAAAGGCTGGATTAATAGTAAATAAAAAGGAATACGAACTTGCCTGTTTAAACAAGATACTCGTCAAGTTCCTTCTAAATTTTGATAAAAATGAGGGGAACAATTCAAATTATCCTACTCTATTCTCCAACTAAGTGATGTCTCTAAGTTGCTTGGTTCGGTCAAAATCAATTGAAATGCTAAAACCTCCAGGATATGCTATGTGCACCACATGCATAAGAGGATGTTCCCAAGTACAAGCATGCATTAGAAACAAATTAAGTATCCAACCTGTTATGTTACTCATATTTGAACTGTTTACAAGTTAGTAACAGTTAAAAGAGGTATATTACTAGTTTAGTTCAACATTTGCTTGATTAGGTACAAAATGTAACGTCGCAAAGGCATTTAAGTTCTGTGAACATATATAGATGTAGTTCTTGTACAAAATGGCTTATCTTCCAAAAGCAACTACCTAACCTCTTTCTACAGATACTTCATGCACTGTCGAGCCAACTCACATAGCTAGTGATCTGAAATGTCAACAACAGCAGAGTGTGAGTTTTCCACAAACACCCAATTGGCAAGCAGTTTATGCCGAAGCAATTAAGCAAAACAAGAGCACAGATAGAGCAAACTATAGAGATTTACTTAATTCTCTATGAAGGATATAATGCAAAACAAGTCGAAACATATTGAGAACTTGCAATTAAGCAAAACAATTTTAGCTCAAACAATTAGAACATCTAATCAATGATCAAAGGAATCGTATTGATTCATTTGTAATTTTTCTTTGAACAGAGCAGAAAAAAGGTGTCTCTGAGTAACTAGTGGTAAAATTTTGTCGTAAGATTGATAACCTAAAAAAGAGCATCTATGTGATTAGAAAGGGACGCCTAAGAGGCGCCTTAGTGCTTATGCACTAAGCTTAGACACCTGTTTCTTGAGGCACCTCAGGTGAGGCTCCTCTTCTAGGCTCGTGCATGGAGGGCCTAGGCCCACGCCTGAGCCCAAGCCCTAGCGCACAAGGGACATGCCTCCAAGGAATCTTGCTTTTTTTTTTTCCTTTAAAATTTTGGATATTTTTAATAGATTTATGAAAATTTTTATCTTCTTTGTCACTGAATTTGTGAGAGTTCATTGTTTTGCCACAATATATATGTATCGTATAAATGTTCTACTGTTTGAGCTCCCATATTTTCTTTACATGTGCTACCTTGTTCTCTTACATATGCTATTTAGTTTTTTTCTTCTTTTTTTTTTTTTTTCCATCTTTCATTTTCTAGTGTGATAACAAATCGTCTGTTGTGATAATTTGATCGTACTTACTCTTAGCATCATTTAATAATTATAACTATGTCTTCTGAAGAGCACTATATTTAGCTCTAAAAAATATGAAAATGTGTGCTCACCTCTCTCAGACGCGTACCAGCACCTTGCGCCCAGGGACTAGGAGCGCTTCCCGCCTTTATCGATCTTGCGCTTTTTCGAACTACGTAACTCATCTACACTTCGAAAAATCAATTAATTAGTTTGAAATATCCTACCAGATATATCCGATACAATACTCAATTAGTTTGAAAAACTTCTACCACATACATTTATTAATGCAAGACTTAGAAGTAGCATGCTATCTCATGTTACCTGTCATGTTAGTTATCTTCTTCAGGAGCTCCTTCATAACCGAGGGGCAACTTATTCCCAGGTGCTCAAACCCTCCTGTTTCTATGACTGCAGCCAGCACTCTGGGAGCGGCGACAAAATTGAGGCAGATGGCTTTCAGCCGACGGCATTGGTGCTGCTCGGCTAAGTTCAACGTGTTTGCCACTGTATCGATTTCCATTTCTCGGCACAACTTGTCTTCGCAGATTAACTTGAGCCTATCCAATCCATATCGATCCGCAGCAACGAGAAGGTGCTGCGCCATCATGGTCGAGGACTCCTTGTGAAGCTTTTCCATGTACGAGGGCAGCTTATCCGAGTAGATGAAATGAAGCAGAGCCTTGAATACGGCGGCTTCCATGTCGTCGAGCTTTATGCACCTCGCTCTCCTTTCTTTCATACTGCCGAAGAGTTCCGCCCTGAAGACGGGTGATCGGGCCGCGAGCACGCATCGATGCGCCGCGAAAGTCTCCCCGCCGACTTCAAAGGTCACGTCCGTCCCCTCTCCGCTCTCCAACAGCCGGGCGAGGTGCTGGGGCAAGTCGGAAGGCGGCGCCGCGACGGCGCCTGCGTTGCCAACTTGTAATCTCGGAGCTTTCGGGACGGTAACAGCGCAATAGATAGTAAAGCAGTCATCTTTGAGATACCGTGATTTCTCGAGATCAGCTCTCCGCATAAATCGATCCCAACCCCAACTGCAATTATCTTTCGAAAAAACGTCCGCATTGGTCAAGGGTTCCGAGGGTGGTCCAGTTTGGTCGAGCAAATTTACCAAATTCATAGTGTAGAAGACCTGTACATTATTTTTATCCACATCACTTTCGAGTGTGAGAAAGAGGCCGATGCAGTCGGCACTGTCCTTTTCGTCCCCACAAGGAAAGCATTCCACAATCCAGTAGTAGCCGCCGACAGTGAAAGGGGCAGACCGGATGGAATTGCCCACGCCAATCTCCTTCGCCAGAGAGTAGTCGGCGATCTTGAATAGGTGGGACCCGCTCGCCTTCTCCATCATCCACGTCGACGACGAAGACGAGGAAGAAGCCATGGACGGATGGGGAGTGAGGAGTCCACTCGACGAAAGAAACGAGGATTTGTTATCGTTCTTAGGGTTTATTATAATAAATAGTAGTAACTCCTAGGGATGTCCATGGGTACCGATGTCTCAAATATTATGCCGATTGGAATCCAGCAGATTTATAAGATGCTAATAAATGAATTTAGCTTAGCTTCGATTGCCTATATTAAAAAAAATTGACTGATTTAGGTTTGAATATGAATTTTGTCTGCCTTCAATCTCAATCCGATCTAAATTCGAATTAATTTTATAATATATAATAAAATAAATTACAGAAATTTTTTTTATATAAATATTCGTTTTTTTATTTTTCCTCTTCAATTCTTATAATTTATATCCAAAATGCCCTCTAAAATGACAGAAATAAATTAAAAAAAATTCTTTCTTATAAAATAATAAGGATAATTTAATTATTTTGCTCTCTTCATTAACATCGTACCATCTGAAAATATTTTTGAAAATTTAAGAAGGTAAAATATAGATTTTTGAAAGTCATGAAGGGCAAGTGAATAAGTAAGTATTTACAGAGATGTTTTATCTAATTTAGC
>NC_033622.1:9701386-9742950 GCF_001540865.1 Ananas comosus
AGTTTTCGTGGTACTTCCACCACGAAAACTCAAAAATCAGTAACCTATCTCTCTACACTCCAACCCTACTACCACCATCTACCATCATCCACCACCATCCACTTATCATAAACTAGGTTTCTGATAATTATTAATTTCTCATCTAGGTTTCCAATCTTTAAATCTTCGTGGTTCCCCAACCACGAAGATTTTTATAAGATCGAGTTAAGATATATATATATATATAAGAAAATATAAATAAAATAGCCGTCCCGCTGTAAAAATAGATAATTAAAACAAAACTTGAATAAGAAAGAGACCTAAATAGTCTGTGTTTCGAAGTGGTTCGTGTACCTTCAAAGACTCCGGGTAGTGTCTCGTACGCTCAGACTCTTTAAACTAACGTATGTATAAAAAAATAAAGATTCTTGTAGTTAAAGTAGTAAATGGTTTCGGTGGTTCCTTCAACAGACTTCCATTGGCTACAAAGCAGCTATGCGCGTAGATTTACCAATTTTCTTGTTTATCATGAGCTTTTAGACTGCTGTTTATAATGTCTCTACATTACGAGTTCATTTTATACGTAAACTTAAGTTATATGTTAAAGAAGGAGGTAACCTTCTTACCGGATGCAAGGCTTCCAAGAGAGAGTATTCTAGCTAGCTCAACTATATATATATATATATATATATAGTAGGTCTTGTGTGCTATTAGGAGCACGGAGGCCAACGTGCTCCTAAGCCGTTTTCGATGGTGGAGCTTCCGAATCGACGATCGGCTTCGTTAGACTTGATCTAGTGTATTTAAAGTATTTAAAAAATAAATTTTGTAATTTTTCAATATTATTTACCTAACAATCGAAAAAGTTCAAAATCAACAATTTTAAATGGTTGATTTATATCGTGTACTGTCCCTGGTGTTTAGCGGTTTGTGTGACTTCTGTATCTGTGGCTTGTCGACACATCTCGTGGGTGTCGAGACAAGTCGGAGCGTTTTGACGCGAAATAGATGCAAAACGGACTCAGTGTGATGCGAGAGTGGAGTTCTGACACTGAAATTTGCAAAGTGTAGAATTTCAGTGTTGAGTACCGGTACCTTGGGGGAAGTATCGGTACCCTAGTGAGATTGCGGAACTGGATGCTTTCGGGTTTGCGCAGTGTGATGCTGAGTACCGGTACCTGTTGTTGAGTGCCGGTATCGAGCTCGGGTACCGATACTATATCGGGTTGCACCGGTACCCAGCATGCGAGACTACGGATTGAGGGGCCGAGTACCGGTATTCAAGCTAAGTACCAATACTCCAGGTTGAAAAATGAGTTGGTGAGGGATATTTTGGTCTTTTTGGTGGTGGATTGTCTCACTACCTACCCCCAGCATATTTATCTACCTGAGAAACTTGGGAACTCAGTTAGCTTCTCCTCCATCTCTCTTTCTCTAGCTGATGTGTGCCGCTCGTTGGGAAATCGAGAGTTGAGCTCGTGTGGAGTCTTCGCTTGCTAGGAGGATCGCTCGAGCGCGTGGATTGTCCGGTTGAGGCCATCGGAGGTTGAGCGAGCGCATGGGTTTCCTCTTGTCGACTTCTTGCCGACGTTGGAGAGCGTTCGAGGTGGGTTAATGTTTACCGAAATCGTCAGATTTCCTTCTAAGTCCTAAAATTGTCAGCATGTATTATTGGCTTTGTTCATCATGTTAGTTGCTCGAATTCATCGATTTGCATGTTTTTATGAAATCTGAATTTGGAGCATAAGCTAGTGATTTTAGATGAAATTATACATGTTGGACTAAAATTTGACTTAGGAAAAAACTCATTAAACCTACACTGTCTTTTTCTGAAAGTTACCAGATTTAGTTTCAAGAGCTGTTGTGCTTTTGTATCCCTGCTGTTATTGTGTATTGGATACTCAGATAACTTCAGAAGCTGTTGTTCTTTTGTATCCCCGCTGTTAGTGCGTATTGGATACTCAGATAGCTTCATGAGCTGTTGTTCTTTGGTATCCCCGCTGTTAGTGCGTATTGGATACTCAAATAGCTTCAGGAGCTATTGTTCTTTTGTATCCTCGCTGTTAGTGCATATTGGATACTCAAATTAGTGTAGGGTGAGTTTACGCTCGTGCTAAGGGGCCGATCTCATTTTACAGTAGGGTGTAGACTGTTCTGTACTATCGGATGCCGTCGTGGTTGACTGTGGACCCCGATTTCGGTATTTGGCATCAGATTGTGTCAAGGGCATGTGAGCTTTGGTTGTTAGACCAGTTGGACCCATTAGCATTGACTACAACCTGTGAGAGCCTGCTGGAGCTCGACAGAGACGCGCTTGCATACTCGATTGGGTCGCGCCCACGAATGCCACTCCGGAGTGAGATTTTTCATTGCGATGAGGTAGCACCATTTCTGTTTGGACAGTTCTTGGACCGGTCATCCCCGTGGGTGGTGTACGGTGTACATTGGTTATAGGTAGGGTGGGTCTATTTGGGCAGCTCCAGTGAGATTGGGTTAGTGTGATGCATTTTTATATCTATAGATAGTCTGTGTTGGTTAGCGATAATATAGTGGCATATAGCTGTAGAGTTCTTTGCAGCTTTCCTTACTATCCTTTGCACATAGTTTTGTAGACTTAGTGGGTGGGCCGTTGAGGTCGGTGACGGTACCCACTGAGGACTACTCTGTTTTGCAGTAGTTCTCACACCCAGTTGTTGATACATTTTGCAGAGCCTTCGTCTGCGGCTGCTGCTGTTGTTGATTCGGATCGAGGCAAGGGAGTCGCGAGCTAGAGCCGTCCCTTCCCTGGTCATTTGCTAGATGAGCACCTGTCAGAGGTAGTGTTGGGTTTTGTGTACATACTGTTTTGTTGTTGGGGTACTCGCTGGAGCGAGGAGGTGTTGTAGCCTTTGTATGTACTGTGAACCCATTTTGTTTTATATATATTTTCTTCTAGTAGCCCTATACACTTGGTTGTAGCTATGACTTGCTTATAGGTATAGCTATCGCTTCGTATACACGAAAAATTTCTATATATACGGCAGGTCTGTTGGCGTGCCCGGGAAAACATGGTAACCCGGGGCGTGACATATCGTTTGCAAGTTTAACAGTGTAAAATTATTCAAATCAGATGAAATTTTGATAAAAAATTTTTTATACTATTTACTGCAAGATCAATATCTCTGATCGAAAATTTTAGTGTTATATCATCACTTTTTGTGAGATTTTTATTTTCAGCCGTTGATTTTGAACCCTTTCGATCGCTAGGTAAATGATATCGAAAAATCGCAAAATTTATTTTCTAGATACTTCAAATATGCTAGATCAAGTCTAACGGAGCCGGTCGTCGATTCAGAAGCTCCACCATCGAAAACGGCTTAGGAGCACGGAGGCCTCCGTGCTTCTAATAGCACACAAGACCTACTATATATATATATATATATATATATAGAGAGAGAGAGAGAGAGAGAGATAGAGAGAGAGAGAGAGAGAGAGCCATGGCTACTATACTATTATGAGCATTGGAGACCTCGTACTCATAAATTGTTTTCAATGATGAAGCTTCCGAATCAACGATCCACTCAGTTAAATATGATCTAGACTATTTGAAACTTCTAGAAAATAAATTTCGTAAATATTCGAAATCATAATAAAGTCCATCAAGTGGGCATAAAATGGACGGTCAAAATCGAACGATGTTCTAAAAAAGGATGATCGGATCCTTCAATTCAAGATTAGAGTTATTGATCTTTATCTATGTATTGAATAAAATTTTCTATCAAAAATTCAACAAATTCCGATTCTTTTACACCGTTAAATTAGCAAGTATCCCATACCGGCCGTTAAAAATTGTCAAATTTGTGACCTCTTGATCGTAAGGTAAATGATGTCGAAAAATTATAAAATTTGATTTCTAGAAGTTTTAAATGCTGTAAATAATCTCTCTCTCTCTCTCTCTCACAAGCCGATGATATGATAATACTCATGCTAGCGGGAGCATGAGTATTCAACAAAAGCTACTATCTCGAAGGCTTAACTAGGTTTTAACGTGTGGCATTCATCAATTCGGAAGCTTCTTCATCGGAAAACAACTTATGAGTACGGAGAGCGATCGTTACTCATCTAATATATAGTAGCCGGGCCCTAGTATATATATATTAATATATATATATATTATATAGAGCAGGACTGTGTGCTCTCAGGAGCACGGAGTCTCCGTGCTCCTGAGCCTTTTCGATGATGGAATTTTCGAATCGACGACGATCGGCTCCGTTAGACTTGATTCTAGCGCATTTGAAGTTTCTAAAGAAATAATTTTTGCGATTTTTCGATATCATTTTACCTAATGATCGAAAGGATTCAAAAATCCATAATTTTTAATGGTTATATTTGCCGTTTTCAAGTTTAACGGTGTAGAGAGAGCAAATCAGATGAAATTTGATAGAAATTCTTTATACTATCTACACAAAGAGTTTATAATTGCTGATCGAAATTTTAGTCTATATCACCACTTTTTATAGTATTTTTTTTTAAGCCGTTAAAAATTATTGATTTTGAATCTTTCGGATTGCTAGGTAAATGATATCGAAAAATTATAAAAATTATTTTCTAGAACATGTATAATACGCTAGATCAATGTTTAACGGAGGCCGATCGTCGGTTTGAAAACTCCATCATCGAAAATGGCTCAAGAGCACGGAGGGCCTCCGTGCTCCTGAGAGCACAGCAGCCCTGCGTCTATATATAATATATATAGTATATATATATAAAAGCACGTATATTCAAATTTGGGTCTGTCGACAGACCCATTTTTCGGCGGAAAATTAGCGCCATTTTTCTCTTTCCGTACGAAAAATTTTAAATATAAGAATAAAAGTAGAAATAGAACACAATGAATACGTTAAGTTCTCTATAACAGATTACTGATGTAAAATCCTAAAATAGTAAATTTTTCTATTTAATTTCAAAAGTAAGTTTTCTATAACAGATTACGGGTGGAAAATCCTATAAAAGATATTTTTCCATTTTTTTTAAAATATCTTTTTTAGATATTATTCTATTTAATTTTAAATATATTTCTTTTAAGATACGGATTTTATTTTTCGATTTAATTTCAAAATTTATTTCTAACAAATTTTATTTTCTATTTAATTTCAAAAGTAATTTTTGCATTAGAGATATTGTTAATTATTTATCATTTAAAGCATATCTTCTTTAATAGCGTGATTTATTATTTTAAATTTTTTAGATACATATTTGGCAATGCATATAAAATATGGCCTAAAATTAAAAAATAATTTAAAAAAATTATAATTTTTCTAATAATTATTATTGCATTTGCACTACATTTTACAGTATTATATATAAGCATGTATTTTAATTTCGGTCTGTGACAGACTCATTTTTTGGCAAAAAAAAAATTGTATTCCTCTTTCCTTACGTAAAATAAATATAAAATTAAACAAACTTTTATTCTTCTTATTTCTACAACAGAAAAAAATTTATGCTTATCCAAATTTTTACAATCTGAGAATACTACTATGAATTTTTTTTAATTCTTTTTATCTCTAACTGTATATAATATCTATACTATCTAGCCGTATTTCAAATTTCGATATGTCGGCAGACCCATTTTTAGGAAAAAAAATTTTGATTCCTCTTCCTTACGTTAAATAAATATATAATAGAATAACTTTTAATTATCTTTACCTCAAATAAAAAATATATATATACTTATCAAATTTTGCCAACCGAAAGATATCTATTGTGAATCTATTATTTAATTCAAAAATTGTTTATTTCTTTTATCTCTAAATAGAAATAAATTCATGCTTATCCAATTTTTGACAGAATATCAATATGCTTTATCGCATCTATTTTACATTAAATTTGAATTTGACTGTTAAATCGTGAATTAAATTTAATTTTGATTTTGGATATCAAATCTATCAATCTATTATATTAAAATTTAAAATTGATATTATAAATATGTTTTTAATAAAATATAACATATAAACTTAATAAAATATTTTATGCTAAATTTTTGAATAAATATGATTTACATATTTTTACTATTTAAAATAAATCTAAAATAATTGTTACGTGCATTTGACATCGGTAGCACTCAACTAGAAAATATGGTAAAGAGAAATAATTATTCTGGGTTTGGGTTTTTGGGTTCGGGGTTGGGTTCAGGTTTGGATTCGAGTTTCGAATTTTTAGTTAGGTTCGGATTTGGATATGAATTTTTAAAATTCGTCGGATTCGTATTCAAGATTGCATTTCGGGTTTGGTAGTAGAGGCCGTGTTTGTGTTTTGGAAAATTCGCCCCAAATCCAATCCATTTTCATCCCTAGTCATAACTCAGCATAGGCAAACAGAGTTTTTACAAAGAAAAATATAGTATAAGATCCACATATAGATATTATTTCAGCCAATTAATATATGTAATAATTAACAATTTAAAAATCTTTACAGCTTAATTTTTTTTTCCTTTTTTTCTTAAAAAAAATGGCCAATTTGTATAAAAAATCCACTAGTTTTGCGCTTTCGCAAGAGTTGGCCACTTTTTTCGATTTTGCAGATTCGAACCGGATTTTCAGCAAACTGACCAAAATACCTTTATTATTTTTTCTCTCTTCTCTTTTTTTTCTTTCGTTCATTTTTTTTTCTCTCGCCGAAGAGGCAGCGGAGGCAGAGGCGGAAGCGGAAACGGCCCACCTCGCCTCTCACCCTCATGCTGTCGCCCTCGCCCTCGCTCTCGCCCTCACCCTAGCCCGCACACCCCCCACCTTCCTCACCTCCGACCCCGCCGAGGCCGCGCCGCGACTCTTTTTTTTTTTTCCTCTCCGACTCTCCTTCACCGTCTCCGACGACGACGCCTCTCTCGCCTTTCCCTGCCCTTTTCGTCCTCTCCCTCACCCTCCTCCTCTGCCACCTCCGACGACGACGCATCTTCGCTGACGCCGACACCGTGGAGGTCACTGCGGTGCTGCAGCCTCGGAGCGAGGGGGCCTTAGCGGCGTCGTCGCCGGCGCCGTAGCCGTTGGCAAAGAGGGGTAACAAAAAAAAATTATAGAAGAAGCAAGAAAAAAAATAAAGATAAAAATTATAGAAAAAGAAATATGGAGATTAAATTACACCGCTAAAATAAAATTGCACTGTTTTAAAAAAATATTGCACTATTATGGATATAAATTGCACTACTTAAGATGTAAACTGCAGCTTTAAGATGAAAATTACACTCTTTAAACAAAAATTACACTCTTTGAAAGATATTTACACTGTTTCTTCTCTTATTGCACTCTTTCAAATGTAAACTGCATCCATTAATATGAAAATGACACTTTTTAAACGAAAGTTGTACTATTTGAGAGATATTTGCACTGTTTCTCCTCTTGTTGCACCCTTTGAGATGTAAACTGCACCCCTTTAAGAGATATTTATACTATTTCTCCTCTTGTTGCACTATTTTTTCTCTTGTTACACTGTTTCTTCTCTTAAACTCTACCCTATAAGAGCAGAAATAGTGTAACAAGGGAGAAATAGTGCAACAAGAGGAGAAACAGTGCAACAAAAGGAGAAATAGTATAAATATCTCTTAAAGGGATGCAGTTTACATCTCAAAAGGTGCAAGAAGAGAAAAAATAGTGTAAATATCTCTCAAAGAGTGCAACTTTCGTTTAAAGAGTGTAACTTTCATCTTAATGGATGCAGTTTACATCTGAAAGAGTGCAATAAGAGGAGAAACGGTATAAATATCTTTCAAAGATTGCAATCTTTTTTTAAAGAGTGTAATTTTCATCTTAAAGCTGCAGTTTACATCTTAAGTAGTGCAACTTATGTACATAATAGTGCAACGTTCTTTTAAAACAGTGCAATTTTTTTTTTAACGGAGCAATTTCATCTTCATGTTTCTTTTTCTATAACTTTCTATCTTTATTTTTTCTTTCTTGCTTCTATAATTTTTTTTGGTCACCCCTTACTGCCAATGGCCACGGCACCGACGACGACGCCGCTAAGGACCCCCCGCTTCGAGGCTACAGCACCGCAGCGACCTCCACAGTGTCGGCGTCGGCGTCGGCGTCGGCGAAGATGCGTCGTCGTCGGAGGCGGCAGAGAAAGAGGGAGAGGGAGAGAACGAGAAGGGCGGGGAAGGGCGAGAGAGGCGTCGTCATCGGAGACGGTGGAGGAGAGTCGGAGAGGAAAAAAAAGAGTCGCGGCGCGGCCTCGGCGGGGTCGGAGGCGAGGAAGGTGGGGGGTGCGGGGGCGAGGGCGAGATCATGAGGGTAAGAGGCGAGGCGGGC
The DNA here is from genome assembly GCF_001540865.1 of Ananas comosus. Lineage (NCBI taxonomy): Eukaryota > Viridiplantae > Streptophyta > Magnoliopsida > Poales > Bromeliaceae > Ananas > Ananas comosus. The sequence continues at coordinate 9,709,651 of NC_033622.1, forward strand.
CGTTTCCACCTCCGCCTCTGGCTCCGTTGCTTTCTTTGGCGAAAGAAAAAAAAATAAACGAGAGAAAAGAAGAGGAGAGAGAAAGAGGAGAGAGAAAAAGTAATAAGGGTATTTTAGTCAGTTTGCTGAAAATTCGGACCGAATCTGCAAAATCAAAAAAGACGGCCTAGTTTTGCAAAAGCTCAAAATTTATGAATTTTTTATGCAAATTGGCCAAAAAAAAATCTACCTCAGTGATGAAATTTAAAATATTTAACATGTCTTCTCCTAAAAGATGTCGTGCGATGGATCTCGTAAAGCTGTAAATTCCTGAAGTATGGTCGTCATGGAACTGAAATTCCGAAGAAACTCTTGATGTTTTTATTGCTGACAGTTGGTTGCAGTGTTAGTTCATCTTAGTGTTTTTTTTTTTGAGAGAGAGATAGGTAGCACGCTACCCGCTTTGTTTGTTTCATTTAGAAATAAGCTTAGCTGGAAATATGAATCAACTAGGATTCGAACTTGGGATCTCGGGTACCAACCACCAAGTCCTTTGCCACTTGCTCTAGGAACGGTCGGTGTTAGTTCATCTTAGTCCCAAACAAAAATATTGGTTACAAGCCGACAAAACGTTTGTAGTTAGAGCCTATTTGGTTCTTCAAAAAATATTTTTTAAAAAAATTTCAAGTTGAATTTTTTTGGCCAATTTGCATAAAAAATTCACTAGTTTTGAGCTTTTGCAAATGTGGACCACTTTTTTTAATTTTGCAGATTTGGGTCAGATTTTCTGCCATCTGACCAAAATGCCCCTCATCTCCATCCACCTCACTTGTATTCCGTCAAATATGTATACCACAATGTACAGCCACCGGACGGGCATTAAATCCCGAACATGGTTATGCAACCTCTCGATCATCGGAATGCGAACAAAATTGACCTTGCTATTTGCCAGCCCCAATGTTTGCAACGATTTTTAGATATTAAATATGTTGAAGTTATATGACAAACTACACAGTCGGCAATAGAAATAATAGTTCAACGCAAAGAGAAATGGTGCAACAATCCTTCTAACAATGCAGCTTGCAGCTCATACCAGTGCAATTAATCTCTACTGCTCACAGTGCAACGCTGGCATTCAATCTTCTCCCTTATCAGGACAACATCCCACTCCCCCGTTAGGCACTTTTCTTCCTAAACCTTAAGGCGCTCCCTTCACCGGCATCCCGTACTACCTACCCTATTTGTAAACCCCTTGCCCTCCTCCATGCAAGCCTAACAGTTTTTTCCAGTAGCCTCCGCTGCGTTCGGCATTTGCAGAGGAGAAATGGAAGAAACGTGGGGTAGGGACATGACTTTAGGGTTAGGAAGTAGGGGCGGGAGGAGGGGGACAAGTCGTTCATCTGCAAAAAGGTACCACACGGCCAAGCAAGTAGTGCAACTTTAGCGGCAACAATACAATCATGTCTAAAAAAGGATTGTTAAGGACTTTTCTAAGTTGGCGAATTTCGTGAAGTCGAATGGAGTCTTGAAGAGTTGAAGACGAAGTTTGAAGAGAAGATTGATCACAAGACTTGTTCATGATGCTCGGAATCTCAGGTATGTATGTTAATAATTTGTGGTGAATTTCTATCTTTGTAAATGTGTTTGGAAGACTTAGGATGGTTATTAAAATGAAAAACTGAACAAAACTGAACCTTTCAAGGTTCAAGGTCTGGACCTTGGAGCGAGGGACTGGACCCCGTTGAAATTTATGTTACGCTGTGAGGGACTGGACCCCGTACGTTGAAATTTATGTTACGCTGGGAGGGACCGGACCCTGGAGCGAGGGATCGAACCCCGTAGCCTATATTTTATGATACGCAGAGAGGGTCCGGGCCCTAGCTAAAAGGACCGGACCTTGAAGGTCCGAACCCTTCGGGAGGTCTGGACCCTGAAACCGTCTTTCGTTTTTAAAACCGAGTTTTTAATTCCTAGTCTATCTATAAGTCTTCTAAACCTATAAATAAGCTATGAGGAGCGTCCTATTACGTATGCTTAGAAAGAAAACCTTTTTGAAACCCTAAAAAAAAAAAACTTATTTTGGAGATTTTCAATCAATGTTTTAAAATCAAGTTTTTGTTTTTCGATCGCCGATTCGATTCTTTGGGTTCTATTCATTTGTTTCTTTAAGAATCGAATCGGTGATGGATTGAAAGGTTTTTCCTCGTATTTTATTCTCTTTCTAAGGAATTTGAATCACCACAAACTATTAATCTCTACGAGCTCCGGATGGAGCGTTGGCGCGTGGACTTCGCATGAGGCCGTGGATTCGGTGGACACATCGTGGAGGTGAGGCGTTGTTGCTGCGTGGATTTACGGCGTGATTGATTGGAGGACTTCGATCGATCGAGGACCGGCGAAGACGATCTACAACGAGGATTCGGTAAAATTGGGTCGTGTATTCGGTAAATCACTTGCACTCAATTTTTCTATAGTGAATTGTTTCGTATGATCGGTCCCGTGGGTTTTTTACTCCAAGTTGGAGTTTTTCCACGTAAAATCTCAGTGTGTTGATTTTGTTTTTCCGCATTTAGTTTAAATTTGCATCGAAAAATTTTTGATTTGCCGTTTACACCTATTCGCCCCCCTCTAGGTGTTATTTACCTTTTAGATCTTTGGGGATCCATATCTCACAAGGATAAATTATTATCTGTATTTTGTGCTGCTGCGAATATAATAGTGCAAAAAGGGGCTCTGAGTGGTGTGACATTGACCTAATTAGTGCAATGGTTCAACCCAAATGGTGCAACGAATTCATAACCAGTGTAAAAAAAACTCTTCCTTTAGATGTAATACTGACCTAATTAGTGCAAAGTTAGTAATCCAATCTTTTCTTAGAAAATACATTGTATTGCCTTCATTGATAATTGCTAAAAATATTGGCCGTATGTTATTATTCCAATTCCCCGAATGGTATGAGGATTTGAAGGAAGTCTCGTGCAATCTCCCTCTTGTTGAAAGTAGATCACAAAAGAAGTGAAATATCTTACGATCCGTTCGTGTCTTCTCGTAACATGCAAGATTACTATCATAACTTATTCTCCGGGCCTGGGTATATTACATTCCTACCAACCATCTCTAGAGCAAGTGGCAAAGGACTTTGTGGTTGGTACCCGAGACCCAAGTTCGAATCCTAGTTGATTCACATATCCAGCTAAGTTTATTTCTAAATAAAATAAACGAAGTGGGTAGCGTGCTACCTATCTCTCAAAAAAAAAAAAAAAAACATTCCTAACTACGAGTAATCTTGTATTTATAAGAATTTCAAAGTGACCATTTCCCACCCTCCAATTGTCTCAAACTCAATTCAAAAGAAATGTAAAATATTCAAGTTAGTATTCAAAGTTTGAATTTTAAATTTAAATTTTGGATTCAAATTTAAATTTGAACATCAAATTTGACTTAAATGTTAAATTAAAATTAAAATTCAAATTAAAATTCAAATTTTGAATCACAATTGAAAATTTGAATTTTGATTTAAAATTTGGCGTCAAAATCTGATTTGAAATTAAAATTTGGAATAAAAATCTGAGCTTGGACTATAAGATGAATTCAAAATCTAAATTTAAATTCGAATAAATTTGAACTTAAAATTTTAACTATTCAAAACAATTTGAATTTGAAATTTAAATTCAAAGTTGAATTTGAATATCAATTTCCAACCCAAAATTAGAATTTGAATATGAAATTCAAATTCAAAATCAAAATCAAAATCAAAATCAAAATCAAAATTTAAATTTAAGATTGAATTTGGAACAACGGTGATGTCGCCCCCTTCGAACATAACAAACATACCAGCAAACCAACGTTCTGTAGCATCATCGAACATAACAAACATATACCAGCATACCAGCACTCTGCAGGATCCCAGCAGCACCAAACTCTGATGCAAAACCGATGGCTGCCCAAAAAGGCACAAGCTGTCTACTAAAACAAATATGAATCCTGATGCAAGCACAATGGCCGCCACAACCACGCATCCGCACCGCCCGAAACAGCGGAGCTGAAAAAAAAAGAAAGAAAAAAAAAAACAAATACGGCCCCGGATCAGCAAATACGACGAGACTCAGCAAATTACGACGAGACTCGGAGGCCACCGTCCTCCATCATACCTGAATCGTTCCTGGAGACGACAATGTACAGGCGACCAGCAAAACTAGCTGGAAAAACCACTCCAAAAGACAAACAGGCCCTGAGGCCAGCTCTAAAAGCTTTCAAATGTAATCTCCTACAAGTCAGAAATTCAGAGCTTTATTCACTTAAATTCAACATTGAAAGCTTTTTACACAGATAGTACTTCTGAATTATTTATTTCGCTCCGATGGAAGATCAGTGGCCTCGTGCTTGCTCATCATGTAGGACAAGAACTAGACATTAAGAACATCATCTACAGATAGAAAAGAATTTGAGGGAAGAAAAAAAAATAATGAAATTTTATCAACATCTACAAGCCCCTGAGAATTTATTTGACAAGTTAAAAGCAGCAAATTTCAAATCATTTTATTTACAAAAAAGACAAATTGTAAAAGCTGCATTCTCATGAAATATGATTCAGAATAACTTGCTTAGGTTAAACTTGTCTTCATTTATTTGTTTCTTAGTGAAGGTGCAGCTGAGGCTTTGCAGATTGGGCACCAGTTCTTCAGCCTAAGCCACTGGTGGATGCACGCAACATGGTATACGTGCTCGCATCCCAGCTTCCCCACCTCATCCCCGGCAACATACTCTTCCTGAGAGAATGAAAATGAAAAAAAATGAATAACTACTAAATGAAAAGAAATTATGCAACTGCCGCAATTTGCCGATTGGCCCGATTGCCCTGATTAAGAAAATATAGTGTGGAGCCTCGTTTCCGGAGCTTCTAGCTGTGTGGGGAAGCCAAAATAAGTTTTCAGACCCTAGAAGCAGAAAATACTATTTGAGGCTTCTGCCTATAGCTGCAGCTAGAAGCCGTTGCAGTGGCCTTGGGAGGACTTCAAAAGAAAAAGCTGCAAGGGCTTTTCTTAATTGCTCGATCAAATAATACTTCTATAGAAGCCCAGGCTGGCCCTAGTTCAATGTCGGATGGATGGAAGGACTAAAACTGTAAAATGCTACTAAGTACAAATCATGCAATTCAATGAATTCAAGTGAATTGGATGTGGGGCTCAAATCTCTTATTTGGAGCACAGTGTGATTGTGCAACTTCCATAATTTACTCCCGATTTACCTTCTGTGTCTAAATTCCATCACAATTAAAAAGGGAATTCTCGGACTTCTCTTATATATGAATAGCAGCAAATTGTACCTCAAAGAGTACGACTTCTTTATACTAATCAATTTGCATCCAAAATAGAGGAAATCGACATCATGAATACTCTAAACAAGAGAATTAAGAAAAATTAGTTGGAACTTCCCCCCAATTCACTGATTTTGGTGCTACCAAATAGGCTACAAAAATAATCAATATTAATGAGCTGAAAGGTAAGATGGCCAAAAACAGAATGCAAAGGAAAGTATGTGGCAGTTCCATATAATTCTACGCATTCTGTGCTCTTTTCTCTAGGCAGAAAAAACGTACCTGACATATGCTGCACTTGATATCATGGGCAATGTGTCTATTAATTCCTGAGACAAGTGAGGCCGATGTGTATATACTTCTTTTCAGACATTTCACCAGCTCATCTTCAGGAAGGGCCGTGCTAACACTACCCATTTGTTCCTCTAAGGCTAGTAATTCCTGTTAAGAACAAATAACATTCAGGGGAACGCAACTAACTAAAAAGGACAGTCTAAAGATATTGGCAAATAGAAATTAAAGAGGAAAAATTTATAGGTAGGACTTAAGCAAATAATGAATTGGATTTTAATCTATAATCTTCTGCAAAGGTCTTAGAAAACATCAGATATTGGACAGAATAAGCTCCAGGGATGACCTCGACCGAGATTAGGCAGCTTCAGGGATTAAACAGTCTAAGCAAAAAGTTAGGGCATGAATTGGAATTCATACAATGTTCAAGAAATGGACATAAATTTACCCAAAGTAGACTAAGTAGAAAATCATGAACAGTTGAACCACCATACAACATTTTGAACTTTCAGGGCACGTTTGGTTTGAAGTAGGAATTTTTNTGAATAAAAGCTTTTTGTTTTTAAACCTAAAATTAATTATTTAGGCATGTTAACAATATATATATATATATGTTTTTTTTTTTTTTTTTGAGAGATAGGTATCACGCTACCCACTTCGTTTATTTCATTTAGAAATAAACTTAGCTAGAAATGTAAATCAACTAGGATTCGAACTTGAGACCTCGGGTATCAACAACCAAGCCCTTTGCCACTTGCTCTAGGGACGGTCGGTGATTCGAATTAGGAATTGAAACCGGAATAGGAGGGAAATGGACCAAAATCGAAAACGGAATGATGAAACCCTTAATTTATTTGGTTCATAGGAGGAATCAGAATCATAAACATGTTTAAATTAAAATTCAAAAAATTTAGAATTTAGTTAAAATTTAAATTTACTATCCAAATTTGTAATCAAAATTTGGATCCAAATTTGAAGTTAAAATTTGAATTTACAATTCAAATTCAAGTAAAAAGTCAAAATTTAAATTTAGAACCAAATTCAAATATCAAACTTGTATTAGAATTTAAAATTTAACTTAAATTGAATTTTAAATCCATAATTCAAATTCCAATTTAAAATTATTTATTCTAAAATTAAACATAATTTTAAATAATTGTTAGTTAAAAAATGAGTTCTTTTCTCAATCCTTTCCGAAATCAATCCATAATGGGAATCATTTTGGAGGGACTCGACCCCTCCCTCCTGTAATGAAAATCGGAATGTCAGTCCCTCAAATCAAACAACAAAAATACGAATGGATCATTCTGATTCCTATTCCAAGCCTCAAATCCTTCAAACCAAACATGCCCTGTTGTAGAGCTTAAGAACTAGGAAGAGGAACTATGTAAAGTAGACACCCCGTTCAGTTATTTCAGTACATTCCAAAGAAAGAAGTTGCTGTGCACACAATTATAAACGAATTTAAGTTAACATGCTGTGATCACGTTCAAGACAAATATTACCACGTTCAAATGCATCATAGAATAGCCCATACCTCATAGGACATATTATCAATGTCCATTCTCATGTCACTGTGTTGATCATGGAAAGTCAGCCCACCAAACAACAAGTTTGTCTCGAGAACCAGTAATTGCTGCAAAATAAAAAAGACCTCATTTAGTTGAAAACTGGAGAAGAAAAAGCAGCAAATTAAGAAGCAAGGAACAACCTCATATGTTAAATCCTCATATTGTTCGATCCTCTCTAATGCCAATAATACCTGCATGCCAGTAAACATCATAACCTAGTTAGAAATGGAAAGTAGTGCCATGATTTGAGCTCAACTAGGAAATGTAAGAAATGCCTATAATGTCAAAATGGATTCCATTTCGCACAATGATGTGATTACAATATCGTTCATGCAGTGTATCACAATGTAGATAGATGCATTAAAATTTCAAGCAGCTTTCACATGCACCCCCGCAAAATCATCTATTTACATAGATGCCACCGTACAGTTGAAATTTCATACATACCTTTCGAAGGTGCAGTTTCAACTGAGGTGAAGAAAGTTGTTTCATATCAAAAGGAAGTCTTTTATAGAGAAGAACTATTGTAGGTGGTAGGTATACGCATATGCCTGTATATGTAAGAAATTATACACGTACACCAATGTACATGTAAGAAATTAAGTTTCATAAAGAACCTATGAAAATTCAGATTTTCCAGAATATAATTGTCAAATAGACAATTTTGCAGGGTTGTACATGTAAATAATGCTAATATCAAAAGCATATAGAGAGGACCTGAGCAATTCCTTCCATGCTTAGATGTTGATGACCATCTCCATCATCCAAAAGGTCATGGCTTATTTGACTGCTGTTCCTTTGAGGATGAGAGGTCGACGATGATCTACTATAAGCGGCCCGATTGCTTGAACCCGTACGTGCAGAACAATGAAATGCCCGCGGTTGTTCCGAGGTGAAAAATTCCGATATGGTTTCTGGAACTGCTTCCTGTACAGAAAATCTAGTACCCTCCACTTCTGGGACCGCATTCAGCAAAAAGGCACTTTCATCTGTTTGCACGAATGGGCTAGTCTTATTGTCTGTTGTCGAAGTTCTTCGGGTCCGAACAGAAACTGGACCATCCCTATTAACTGCTTGGTTCCTGATTCTTCTTAAAGATTGTTGAGCAATTGGGCCTTCTAGAACAGGTAAACTAGGGCCAGGAAGATTACTATGAGTAGGAACTGAAGAACTCCCCTCACTATAAGACGTCTCTCTTAAATCACTGACCCTCCTACCACGGCCAAGATCAGAGGAAGAAGAACAGCCTGCCGGTAGGACATCAGAGATCGACGTGCAACTGAGATTTTTAAAACCATGCGAAGGCTTAGGAACAATGGTGGAGCTTCTTGGTTTCGAACTTATTCCCACATTGCCTAAACTCAAGCGCTTACTATTCTGTTTACTTGGTTTTGAACTTGATGCGCTACCGTCATAATTTAAGTCCTCTAATCGATCTTCGATCCTGGCTCGCCTGCTACTACTTTCGGGAATATCAATCCTTCCAAGAAAAGTTGGGTTTGGTTGTTGTTCCTTTTGCAGCTTTACAAAAGCTTCTTTCGAAGTGGTCCCGGCTATAGCTTTACCGGTATTAGATCTAACAGATGGCCTAGAAAATCTTGGCACTTCTGAGTTGTCGTTATGGCCAACATTTGTAGAATTAAGCTTAGTACTGCAACCAAATCTGCCGGAATGCTGACCGCTTTTATCTTCATGGTTTTGATTTCTAAAAGAAACGCCAGAAGTTCTTTTGGAAAAGCCAATTCCTCTAGAAGTTCTTTTACTGGGATATTCGTCCATATGCAAATTTAATCTCCGGAGATTAAAACAGCAAACCTCAGCTCTGCAACAAAATATACTACCTAAATTCTGCAATAGAAGAGAGGAAGGTTAACAAGGAGAGTAGCCAAAGACAGTTTCAACCACTTGAAAAAAATGATAAAAGCAGAATATTAAAAAAATAATAATAATAGATCACATGCAAATATGATTAACTTATGATCACATCAGAGCTAAACTTTAACAATATTTTGTTTTTGTGTTAGCATTGACCTCGAAATGTTTTAAGGTTCAGCACTTAAAAGTGCTGAGCTATACCTCCTCCTTATATAGTAGCATTAATATGAATATTGCAAAACTATAAATAAGTAATATTCAACAAGATAAAGTGCGAGTGTTCCTGACATTCAACCCTGAAACAAGATGAGAATGTAGCAGCACAGATCGTGAAGATAGAAAACCACATTGCCAAACAGAAACCCAACATTCACAGACAAAGAGAACACTGAAGATCGCAACCTCAGTTGAAGAAGTTTTGAATTGCAAGAAAATTTATCCAATAGATAAAATAGCTTACAGATCACTATCTAAAACAAAAATCTAGAAAAACAATGTAATGCAAATATCTGCAAAATTTTCCCACTAACTTCTATGCCTTCCAAAAGGAAATAGGGCCTTCGCAATCATCAAAAACCATTGGACAATAATGATTACAGGAATAGTAACTTAAATTAAGATGCTACAGTGAAGCAATGAATAATTTTTAAATTTCAATAAAGCAAACAAACGGAATAGTTACATTTTTAACACTCAAGTGAGAGAAATGCAGTAAGGGACTTTCAGATCAAAGCCAAAAAATTATGATTACATTACAACGGAATAGATTTAACAGAAGCATCCTCAATCTAACTTTAATTTTACAACTTTTGTACGTCAACACTTAGCTGCAAATCTCATGCATGATAATTCAACATCAAGCGAACCAGTTACTACAATACATCCCAACACAATTTAAGAGAACAGAACTAGATCAAGTATTGTTTTCCCTAAACTAGAACACCCTTCATTGACCAGAAATAATAACTAAAGATTAAATAACTTTCAAAATCCGTTGTTCCAGCTAATTACATTGCAAACAGACCCACAAATACCATCAGAATCTTAAATACATATGCAACTCTCCTTTCTTTTCTTTTTCTTTTTTTTCCTTTTCTTTCTTGAGTACAAAGGGTTTAACCGATATTTATTCTTAATTACCACTTTATTGTCATGATGCATTTGATCTCAATCTCGTATTCATACTCCACTAGAGTAAAAATCAAAGCATGATATTGATCAAACAATTATTTCAAATCATAAATGCAATAGTCACATAGAGCCATAGAAACCAAATAGAGCAAATAAATAGAGGAAAAATCCCCGAACTACGACATCTCCATTAAAATTTCCAAATTTTTAACTTCAAAATTGCCATTAAAATACAAAATCAAATGCCATATATTAAAACAAGCAATTCTTCAACACGAAAAGCTCCCATTCTGGAATCAAATCAAAGCCCTAAGACAGGATTGAAATCCACAAAAGCCCGATCTATTACAAAAGGCGATTTGAAAAAGCCGTACTGTAAAAGTAGATCCAACAAAAAGGTGAGTGATTCGAAGCGAATGAAACGCTGAAACTCCCCAAATCCCACGTACCCATCTGATCAACTCAACGTATCTGAAACAAAAAATCGCATCTTTCTACCGAAAATTTCCAAAATCCGATCTTAATGGATCGAAAAGGCGATCAAAACCAAGCCGCCACAACCGATCAAAAAAGGCGACCTTTACAGACCCTAAAACGTACCCCAAAATGGCGCCGTATTCAACACGGAATCGAGAAGAGAGAGAAATAGAAAGAGAGAGAGAGAGAGACAGCGAGAGGGCGAAATGGGGAGGAGATAGATGCGAGGGTTTTATACGTACCCCAAATCGCACGCACGCGCACGAATTCGAAGAGGAGCTCCTGGTAAGATCTAGGCCGTTGGATCCGCCTCCAGATTCGGGAACGGAGGGGGTGAGTGGGAAAAGAGGAGGTGGGGTTTTTTAATGGTTGTTAGCGCACGCTTTCGTGGACCGCACACTCGGAATTTCCCACTCCGCCCATTAAATTCTGCATTTAATTCGTGATAAAATAATTTATGGAAAACGAAAACAAACACAGCGGATCTTTGGGCGTCACGGGTCTTTGCCCGTTTTGCCCCATTTTTCTGGGCAGTTGGAGAAAATTCAGAGCTATTAAATTTTATCATATTTTTTCGGCTAATTGGCATAAAAAATCTAGGAAAAACTTCAAAAATCCCCCCTGTGATTTCGTAGTTTCTCACTTTGCCTTCCTATGGTTTAAAATGTATCAATTTGCTCCTCTGTGGTTTCGTTTTTCTCTTTTTCTTATCAATTTCATTATTTTTTTTTTTAAATCAGTGATAAAGTTAAAATTAAAGGGTATTAAAGTGAATATTTGATAAATCTAGATGGGTATCTAAAGTTTTTTTATATATAATTTAATAAAATATTAACGAAAAAGCTACCCAAAAGATAAAAACAAAACCACAGGGAGGCAATTTGATACATTTTAAACCACGGGGGCCAAAGTGAGAAACTATGAAACCACAGGAGGGTTTTTTGAAGTTTTCCCAAAAATTTATTAGTTTTGAACTTTTACAAAAATAGGCCTTTTTTTTTAATTTTGCAAATTCGAATCGAATTTTCAAAAAATGACCAAACTACCCCTCTATCAAATTGTATAAAAATTATATGCTTTAAATTCCTAAAAAAATACAACTGCTAAACCATTAAATATCAAATTTTCTGAAAATAACAACTGCTAAGCCATAATTAGATGTATCTTTTTCGTAAAACGAGAATCCTCATTCAAGATAAAATAAAAAAAAATAAAATATAATTAGTAAGATGAAAGACTGCAACATCCTCTCAAATAGTATAACATGCTCTTCCAAATATGGTGCATATTTTACACTATTTGTACAGATATTTACACCATTTATATAAATATTGCACTATTATGAGAGGATGTTGCACAATTTTGATGTGTGTTGCACTCTTTCTTTTTAAAAATTAAATGCTATTGCATATTAAATAAAGTTTTAAATTTTCGGATCGAATTTTCAAAAAGATGACAAAACTACTCCTCTATCAAAATGCATAAAAATTATATATACCTTTTTCGTGAAACGAGAATCCTCATTCAAGACAAAATAAAAATAATAAAGTATAATTAATAAAACGAAAGACTGCAATATCCTCTCAAATAGTGTAACATACTCTTCCAAATAATACAATATCTATATAAGTAGTGCAATATATGCATTATTAATACACATTTTGCGTGATTTTTACACTAAATTATGTATAGTTTAGTATATTACGCAAAAATAATATAATATATTACAATTTGCTATAAAAGTAATACAATATATGTATAAATAGTGCATATTTTACACTATTTGTACAGATATTTATACCATTTGTGTAAATGTAGCACTATATTATGAGAGGATGTTGCACAATTTAGATGTGTGTTATACTATTTCTTTTTAAAAATTAAATGTTATTGCATATTAAATAAAATTTTAAATTTTTTGAAGTTGTCACAATATCTATATAAATAATGCAACATATGCATTGTTTATACACATTTTGCATGATTTTTATACTAAATTATGTATAGTTTAATATATTACGCGAAAATAATATATTATATATTACAATATACTATAAAAATAAACAATATATGTATTAATGATGCATATTTTACACTATTTGTACAGATATTTACACCATTTGTGTAATGTTGCACTATATTATGAGTGGATGTTACACAATTTAGATATGTGTTACACTCTTTCTTTTTAAAAATTAAATGTTATTGCATATTAAATAAAATTTTAAATTTCTTGAAAATGACAACTTCTAAACCATAATTACATATACATTTTTCGTGAAACGAGAATTGTCATTCAAAACAAAATAAAAAGAATAAAATATAATTAATAATACGAAAGAGTGCAACATCCTCTCAAATAGTGCAACATGCTCTTCCAAATAATACAATATCTATATAAGTAGTGTAACATATATATACATTGTTAATACATATTTTACATGATTTTTATACTAAATAATGTATAGTTTAACATATATATACATTGTTAATACACATTTTACAGAGTCTCCCCTATACGTCCAAGGCATCACAATACATACAAAGCGCGAGGTTCCAACCAGGAACAATATTCAAACAAGGATTGCATAAGGAAGTATCAAAAACATAAATACAGCTAAGTTATTACAATCATTCAACTCACATTCTATATTTTACATCACATTTTACATTCTTTAAGTCTCTTTTTATCTTCCAAATACAATCAAGTTTCCAACATAATTATTACAACATTGATCATTTCATTCCTATACCCCTAAACTAAGCCGACTTAGGGTACTGCTATCTCTGGTCTCGATGGTAGTGCGCTAACTACGGAGCTACGCCCTTTCCTCGCGTCGCTGCGCCGCTCACGTGTGACCCCCAAAAACAACACGGGGGTGAGAACTATTGTCCATAGTTTCCAGTGGGTACGGCCACCCAAGGGAAAAGCTTGACCCACCAGGTCCAAAGGAGGCACTGCAAACATGTTAGTCCAACAGATATCCACAGATAATATTTATGCAAATATTAAATACATGTTTATGCCTCAAGACATGCAATATATAATTCATGCAACTCATGCAAGTAGATTAATTGATTCTACTCTCTATCATTTACCATTCTTTATATTATTAGCAATTCTTTGCCACCTGTCATTCTTTACTTTTTATTCTTAACCACACTTCACTCAATTGTCATTCTTTCCTAAGGTTATATTTACCTTAGCCAGCTATGCCACTCGACTCGGTCTTGAGTCAATTCATGATGAATGCAAGATTTCATTACCCAATCTTTTGGCTAACCCGTAGGTCTCGCCCTCAACGACTCACCAACCAAATCCCTAATATCGGGAAGATACCCGCTACAACCCAAAGGGACCGTCCTCTGGGGAGATACTCGCTACGACCCAATGATGACAACTCCGGAGCTCATCTCCCGAGGGAAAGCTACCACCCTCGAGCAAGGACTTACAGGTGAGTATGATCCAATCCTTAACTTTAAGGATTCCAAGTTCAATCCATTCCTTATTTAAGAAAAATCATGCTCATATGACCCTTAACTCTAAGGTTTCTATGTCACAATGGCACTATACCTCTTTACTTGCATTCTTTAACTTACACTAGTGTCATGTACACTACTTTGTTCTTTGTACTCATTCACTAATGCCACACTTGTTCTCTAAGTGTTCAACATGCCATAAGTGTTCCCACTACACTAATCATATGCCACTCAATCTATTTGACATCCTACTTGTTCACATCGCATATCATAGTTCAATTCATACGTCATTGTTTTCCAATGTCGAGTTCTCTAATTCACCTAGAGTTTATCGACCCAAGTTTAACATGCAAATGTCAATTAACATAACCCTCTATATGTCAACATGCATAGTTCATCTATCATATGCAATACGTCATCATGTATATATCTCCATTTAACATAATCCACAATATATTAATTCATAATATGTCATCATGCACATATACCAACTAGCATATTTCTAATAATATCAACATTCATATGTTCTTTAGCATTTCATGCACATGCATACTTTAGCATCTAGATCATTCATTCTCTTAGCATATAGCTTATGTATTCTTTATTAATATCTCATTTATGCATTCTTGATTAGTATAATCCCATACATTCATTTACTTTACAATCAACTACCAATGCAATTAGCCATCATAATGTATGTATGCATCAATTAGAAAATCATACTCCACTTCGACATGGAAACGACCTAATCGCTTCGGTGAGCACAACCCACCTCGTAACGCTCTCCGATTGCTTGTAGTCACTTGCAATCGGCCTCCCATGGTACTCGTTGCCCGGTTCAGTCCGAACTCGCGCGCGACCACCCAAACGGCCACCAATCCACAATCCGAAAATTAAGGGTCTATAACTTGATGCCACAATGCTCCGGATCCACTTTCATGATTTTTGGACGCCGCCTGGACCCTCCAGGCAGAAATGAAGCTGAAACGTCCGTTTCCTCAATATCTTCGCATAGACTCGATGAATCGCCGAACCGACTTCGCCAACGCGTTCGTATACCTAGCAATTAGGTTTACATAGGGTTAAATTAGATCATGCCCTTATATTTTGCAAAATTCTATTTTTGAGCCCTAAGATACACTATTGCAAGAAATCATCATATAATCTCTTAATTTATGCAATAGTCATCCATTTAGTATCTAAGGATTCCTTTAAATCTATTCTTGGAGCATATAATTAAAGCTCTAAAGATCTATCATTATAAACCTAGCCTCTACACATGCTCCAAATAACCTAAATTAAATTGATCTAACATGCTAATCAACACATTAGAGGCTACTAGAATACTAAGCGTTAAGGATTAAGCCAAATCCCAAAAGCTTACCAAAATGTAAACGCCGAGACGGAAGCATGCCGCTCCAACGGGCGCACGAAAGCTCAATCCGTTGCTCCCAATGCATTTGCAAGCTCGCTCTCCACCGACCCTCAAATTTCTAGAGAGAGATCTAGAGAGATGAGAGAGATCTTTAGAGAGAGAAAGGAGAGTTTTCTCTCTCCTCCATTCCATGCGTGTGAATGTGATGGTGGTGGTAGTGTGGCTGCACGGTTGAGGGAGAAGAAGAAGCAAATGCTTCATATATAATTAAAACCCTCAAAGCACTATTCACTTCAGTTTGTAGCTCAGGTACAGATATTTTTCGCCTGCCCTTCTGAATGTCCGTTTGAGCTCAAATTTGGCAGTCATGCTCGGTTTTACTTAACTTAACGAAAGAAATTTTAATGTTTCAATTTTGACCCCGTTTGGTCACCGAAAGCTCTACCGAACTGTAATCTCTAGCAGATAGCAGTTCGATTTTATTCTCCACCTTTTGGGTATCAGAATGATATGAAACTTTAAATTTAGCCTCATAAAAATTAATTCTGACATATACTCCAGTTTTCATAATTTTCTGACACTGTGCATTTTTTGCTAATTTATCTGCCCCGTTTCCAACAAAAAATTTTAAATCTTCTGTTTTCATTCCGATTTCAGCACAAGTCACTTCTGACTTATGTTTTACTTTTCTAAATCCGATAAAAATAGTATCTCACACTATTTTTATTTATTTTTTGTCACGCCCCGGATTACACTTTCCCCGGGCGCGCCGACAGATCCGCCGTATACAAAGGAATTTTTCCCTGTATACGAAGCGATTGCTATACCTGTAAATCAAACACTACTACGAACAGTAGTAGAGAGCTGCTAGAGAAAACAGAAGCTAAACAAACTGAGTTTCATATACATAGTCCAAATCCAAAATACAAAGCTACTCGCACTGGCGAGTTAAGTCCACTATGTACATAAACTCGAAACAAAACATCTACCCGCAGTAGGGTGCCTCAAACTCTGTCAGTCGGGTAGGGCTCTAACTCACGACGCCCTTGCCTCGATCCTGATCCGCGGAAGGCGCAGCAACCGAAATCTGTGGCTCTGCAAAACAGGGGTAACAACTGGGCGTGAGAACTACTGTAAAAACAAGTAGTCCTCAGTGGGTACCGCCCAAAACAACATCGGTCCACCCACTAAGTCTACAGGAGGGAGCAAGAATAGTAGGAAAAGCAGGAAACAAACTCAACCGCTACAAATCACTATACTATCATGCTCTACACTAACCAACTGTAGGAAATGTCAAATCTGACCCAATCCAATCGGGACTGTAGACATACCCGTCCCTGGGACTGTGAACACACCCGTCCCTGCCCCGTTGCGACTATCGGGCTCTATCCACACTAACTGGTCCGTGGAGAGCAAGTCCAACTGGCATGAGCGACACCAACGCAAAAGCACAAGCCTGACTCCGGAGTGGCACTCGTGGGCGCTACCCAACCGAGTATGCAGCGTATCTCTGTCGAGCTCAATCAGGCTCCAACTAGCCAAAGTCAAGTAATCGACTTAAACTGGTCTAACAACCAACAGGTAACGTGCCCTCGGCACAATCTGACGCCAAAAAGGCGATACGGTCCACCGTCAACTCTGACGGCACCCAACAGTCCGAAACGGCCTGAACGACCCTGCAAAAATTCACTCGGCGAACCAGCACGAGTGTAAATACATTCTAAACTACCCAAGGTATCCATTGCACTGACTCGGCAACGATACAATCGAACACGGCTCCTAGAGCTAAATCTGGTAGTTTAAGCATATGACGGGTCAAAACGCAGGTTTTCTCCTAAGTCAAATTTCAAGTCCAACATGTATAATTTAAATATTCATTTCAGCATGCTTCTACATTCATATTACATTCAAAATGCTAATCGATGAATTAAAGCATGATTTACAACACTCGAACTATACACGTTGACTAACATGCACTTAGGAGCGAAACCGATGAAACACCCACCTCTAATGCAATTCCTGGCAGCAATAGGGTCTCGGATCCTCAAGCAACACTGCTGGAAACCTCTTCAAACCAGCAACAAAGCCCCTTAAGATCTGGATTTACAATGCACCCAAAAATCCAATAAAAATCATCAAAATCCACAATTCAGTCCAAGTACACAGCAGCAGAGAAGAGAAGGGTTTCGACCAAGCTAACCTTCACCAAAATCCACAAGTAAGGACTTCGTGGATTCTTCTCGCAGTCCCGAAACCAACGAATCAAGTCTCGACGAAATCCGATGCTCCTACGTCGAGTACGAGCTGAAATACTAACAGTCGACGATGAATTTCAGCAAAACAGCATTTAAGCTTAAATATCTCAATTCCAATGTCAAAACTCACCAAACGAACTCCAAATCAGGTGGAGAGGGTCCCAATTCCAGTACTGGGTGATAGGGAAAATAACTCAACTCCACAAAGCCCCTGCTTCCCAAGTTCACCCCAAGAAAACATCAAAAATTGGCAAATTCTGTCCAAAGCAACAACAGCAGAGGAAAACCTGAGTTCGACTGAGCTAACCTTCACCAAATTCTGCAAATTAGGGCTTCGTGGATTCCTCTGGAAGTCAAGAATCCAGCAAACCAAGTTTCGTTGAAATCCGACCTTCCTACGTCACGCACGAGCCAAAACACTGGAGGTCGTCGCTGAAGAACTGCAAAATCAGCACCTTGCAATTCTTGGAGAGGTGGATCTTGATGCAAATTGGAAAGATTTGAGGGATTTGGGAGTAAAATCTAAGTCCTCTGTGAAGAACAGGTAAAAGAGCTCAAAGGGGGCGCTTCTCAGCTATTTATAGGCTGCTGGATAGATCAGATAAGCCCCAGGAAAAATAGCCGCAATCCAGTGCCCCTGCAGAAACGGGCGTTTCTGGGCGCCCGGAACCATGTTCTGGGCGACCAGAACATCCGGCCTGCACAAAATGGGCCCCTCGGACTCTCCGCCCGCGGTGTGCTGCGCCCGTAAACGGCACCGGCGGAACTCACCTACCGCCCTGCCACGCGTCGAAGCAAGCGATATTCACGAGGTGAAATTTCCGGACCCACTTCTGGGCGCCCGGAACATGGGATCCGAATTGGCTTCCAGTTTCAGTTAAAATCAACACTCGTTTCTGGGCGACCCTAACAATGTTCTGGGCGCCCGAATCTGGCAAAACTCCAGTTTTGCTTATTTGAGTGCGCCGAGTCCAATTCTGCATCCAATTCGTGCAGAATTGACTCCGACTCAGTCCGACACTCTCCAGAGATGTCGACCAGTCTATAATACTGAAGCCAATCCTATCCAAAGCTCAGGAACACTACATCCTCCCCCACTACAAAAAGTTTCGTCCGCGAAACTGTACACATACCTCAATCCAGGGCCTCAAACAGGTAGGGGTAGGACTCCTTCATCACCGCCTCCGGCTCCCAAGTCGCCTCCCGCTCCTCGTGATTACTCCACTGCACCTTTACAAAGGGTATGACCCGGTTGCGCAATTCCCTCGACTCACGAGCCAGAATCCGCACCGGTCGCTCCTCGTAGCTCAGGTCCTCGCCAATCTCAAGCGGAGTGAAGTCGATCACGTGGGAGGGGTCGAACACATATTTCCTCAAAGCCGAGACGTGGAACACATCATGAATGCCGGCTAGCCGTGGTGGTAGAGCAATCCTGTAAGCAACTGGCCCGACTCGCTCCAATACCTCGAAAGGGCCTACAAAACGTGGACTGAGCTTTCCACGTACACCAAATCGGCGAATCCCTCTGGACGGCGAGACTTTAAGAAAAACATGATCTCCCACCTGGAACTCCAAGTCTCGTCTCCGGGTATCAGCATAGCTCCTCTGTCGACTCTGGGCTGCTAATATGTGCCGTCGCGCCTCTTTTACCTTTTCCTCAGCCTCAATCAGAATCTCAGGCCCAAGCGTCCTCCTCTCACCCACATCACTCCAAAACAAAGGGGATCGACATCTGCGTCCATACAACGCCTCAAACGGAGCCATCCGGATGCTCGCTTGATAGCTGTTGTTGTACGCAAACTCAACCAGTCTCAAATGCCGATACCACCCTCCTCCAAAGTCCAAGACACATGCCCTCAGCATGTCCTCTAGAGTCTGAATGGTCCGCTCTGACTGACCATCTGTCTGTGGGTGAAATGCTGTGCTGAACTGCAACTGAGTGCCCAAGGCCGTCTGAAGACTCCTCCAGAAGTGCGATACGAACCTCGGGTCCCGGTCGGATACTATCGAAGTGGGCACGCCATGCAACCTCACTATCTCATCCAAGTACAACTGAGCGAGTCTCTCTCTGGACCAAGTGGTCTGCACTGGTAAGAAGTGAGCAGACTTGGTCAGTCTGTCCACTATCACCCAAATCGCATCAAAACCACCCTGTGCTCTCGGCAATCCGACGACAAAGTCCATCGTGATCTGCTCCCATTTCCACTCGGGCACTGGTAGACTCTGAAGCTTGCCAGCAGGTACCTGATGCTCGGCCTTTACCTGTTGACAAGTCAGACACTGAGCCACAAATCTACCAATGTCCCTCTTCATTCCATTCCACCAAAACTGAGCCTTTAAATCCTTATACATTTTGGTTCCACCGGGGTGAACCGTATAAGGTGAACAGTGAGCCTCTCTCAAGATGTCCTCTCGGATCTCTGAATCCATAGGTACACACAGTCGGTCCCTGTACCGCAGTACTCCCGAACTGTCCACAACAAAGCCCTCGGCCTGTCCCCTCTCAAGCTGCTCTCGAATCCTCGACAAGTGTGGATCCCCACTCTGTTTCTCTCGAATCCTATCTAACAGAGTGGGCTGCAAGATCATAGACATCAATCTCGCAGTAAATCCAGGGGACACTACCTCGAGTCCCAGCCGTCTCAGCTCCTCGAGTAACGGTCTCTGCCGAGTGATCAACATACTCAAGCTCTGCACTGCCTTCCTGCTCAACGCATCTGCCACCACATTCGCCTTGCCGGGATGATACTGGATACTGATGTCATAATCCTTCAGCAACTCCAACCACCGGCGCTGTCTCAAATTCAACTCCTTTTGGGTGAACAGATACTTGAGACTTTTATGATCAGTAAAAATCTCGCAGTGCTCGCCGTACAAGTAATGCCGCCAGAGCTTCAAAGCAAAAACCACCGCGGCAAGCTCCAAGTCATGCGTAGGGTAATTCTTCTCATAATCCTTTAACTGCCGTGAAGCATAAGCAATCACCCTACCATGCTGCATCAGCACGCAACCAAGTCCACTGTGCGATGCATCACTGTAGATCACAAATCCTTCGCCCATAACAGGAAGGGCAAGGATAGGAGCCGACATCAACCTCAATCTCAACTCGTCAAAGCTCCTCTGACAGTCGTCGCTCCAGACAAAACGAATCCCCTTCCGCGTCAAGCGCGTGAGGGGTGTGGAAAGCTTCGCAAAGCCTTCCACAAACCGACGGTAATATCCTGCCAGTCCCAGGAAGCTCCGTACCTCAGTAACCGTCGTCGGTCTAGGCCAATCTCGAATCGCCTCAATCTTCTTCGGGTCCACTGCTACGCCCTCAGCTGAAATCACGTGGCCCAAGAAAGCAACCTCCCGTAGCCAGAACTCGCACTTCTTTAACTTGGCATACAACTTCTTCTCGCGCAGAAGCTGTAGCACAATCCTCAAGTGCTCCTCATGCTCAGCATCACTCCGGGAGTAAATCAGGATATCGTCGATGAAGACTACCACAAACCTATCCAAGAACGGCTTGAACACTCTGTTCATCAAATCCATGAATGCGGCAGGGGCATTCGTCAATCCAAAAGGCATCACCGTGAACTCATAATGCCCGTACCGAGTCCGAAAAGCCGTCTTGGGAACATCCTCGGCCCTCACCCTCAGCTGGTGGTAACCTGACTGGAGATCAATCTTCGAAAAGACACAAGATCCTTGCAGCTGATCGAATAGATCATCAATGCGCGGCAGAGGATACTTGTTCTTGATGGTCACTTTATTCAGCTCCCGGTAATCCACACATAACCTGAGCGAACCATCCTTCTTCTTTACAAATAACACCGGCGCTCCCCAAGGCGACACACTGGGTCTCACAAACCCTCTATCCATCAGATCCTGAAGTTGCGCCTTTAGCTCTCTCAGCTCTGCCGGTGCCATCCTGTAAGGTACCTTTGAGATTGGTGCAGTTCCAGGAACTACATCAATCACAAACTCAATCTCCCTCTCCGGCGGCAATGTCGTCAACTCAGGGGGAAACACATCCGAAAACTCGCGGACTACTGGGATGTCCTCGAGTCTCGGCGCCGCCGTAGGTACCTCCACAACTGTCGCTAGGAAAGCGATACACCCACTGCTCAGCATCTGTCGAGCCCTCGCCGAAGATATCCAGGTGGCAAACAGCGTGCTCCTGCAGCCTCTGAAAGTAAACTCCTCCTGGCCTGGCTCGCGGAACGTCACCGTCCTCGCTCCACAGTCGATCGTAGCATAGTACCGCGCCAGCCAATCCATACCGAGCACTACGTCGAAGTCCTGCAGCTGCCCTAACACCAACAGGTCTGCGGGCATGATCCAAGAGTCTAACTGCACCGGACAGGACCAACAACACTCTGTAACCTGCAAGACATGGTCGGGGATCTGCACCTCTCGTGCCTGAGACAACGCTCCTAACTCTAGACCATGCAACAATGCAAATGCTCGGCTAACAAAGGAATGCGATGCACCGGTATCAAAAAGAGTGCGAACTCTAATGCCAGAAATCAAAGTGATACCTGCCACCACTCGGTCGGCTGCTGAAGAGTCCTCCACCTGAGCTGCATAGACCCTGCCACTCGGAGCCTGCTGTCGCCGCTCACTCGACCGCGGCACAGACGATCTGTCCTCCTGGCGGTAGCTCGGTGCTGCTCCGTAAGACTGCTGTGGTGCTGGTGGTGCCGAAGCTGATGACGGTGCTGGAGATGCTGCTCGGGGACAAGCTGCCCTCATGTGTCCCGGCTGACCACATCCGTAGCACCTGCCCTCTCTCTGCTCGCACTGCCGAGGCCAGTGTGGTCCCCCGCAGATCACACACTGTGGCGTCCTCTGAGTCTGCCCCTGCTGACGGGATCCCCTGGAACGCTGACGCCCCGAAGACCCACGACCCTGAGAACGTGATCGTGGAGGTCTCGGCGGACGTCTGCTGCTCGACTGCCCTCCGTCATCTGGAAAGGGGCGCTTCCTGTCCTGACCCTGCCCCACGGCCTGAGTCCTCTCCTGCAGCGACACCTCACCTCTCTCCACCCATAGGGCCTGCTCTATGGACGCATCCAGGGTCCTCGACCTCTGCGCCCGCACTAACCTGAAGATGTCCGGTCTCAGCCCCTGCTCGAACATGTATACTCTGTGCGCCTCGTCTCTGGCCGCAAATGGTACACAGTTCAGGAGTCGAGTAAACTCCCGAACGTACTCCTGCACTGGGCGATCTCCCTGCTGAAGCCTCCTCAAATCCTCCTCGAGCTTCTGCTTCACACTGTTGGGAAAGAACATCCCAAACAGCATTCCACAGAACTCGTCCCAACTCAGCTGCGCCGCCACTAGCCCCTGGTCTCGCCTCGTCCTCCGCCACCAGTCATGAGCATCACCTGCTAGACAGTGTACTCCCAGGGGTACCTGCTCCCCCTCTGGAACGAACAGATCCTCGAATAAC
Source organism: Ananas comosus (assembly GCF_001540865.1). Taxonomy (NCBI): domain Eukaryota; kingdom Viridiplantae; phylum Streptophyta; class Magnoliopsida; order Poales; family Bromeliaceae; genus Ananas; species Ananas comosus. The sequence continues at coordinate 9,732,839 of NC_033622.1, forward strand.
TTCTCCATCGCACTGACCCATCCCTCAACAATCCAGGCCTCAGTGCCTCTGCCATCGAAGATCGGTGGATCAAATCGGCGAAAACGAGCTAACCTCTCCGTCCACCGCTCCTGCTCGGCCTCAGTCAACGGTACTGGCCCCCTAGCAGGCGCAACTGGCGCTACTGGAACTGCTGCCGATGGAGGAACTGCTGCAGCTGGTGCTGTCACTGGAGTAGTCGGGGGTGGAACTGGCGACTCTGGTGCCCTCGGTACAGAACTCGGTGGCTGAGCTATCCTCTCACACAACCTCTGCAATAGCTCCCCCTGCTGTCTCGTCACCTCGGTCAGGGCAGCTAACTGTGCACTCAGATCAGGGGGTGCGCTAGTCTCTGGTCGCGCACTCGGCTCCACAACAGGGGGTACACTCGCCCCCAGTCTGTCACCCTGCTCCTGCCGAGTACTCTGCTCCATCTGCTCAGATCTCTCAGAAGGTCCAGCATGATCCCGCGCCAACTGGGCACGCTCCCGCAACGACGGTCGACCTCGGCGACGATACATAGCTGAAAGGAACAAATCGGGGTCAGATACAACAAAACACTCTCGACCCAATCAAACGAAAGTCTAGAAGGCGGTCCCTGTTTCCCTCCAAAATTATGTCGTCTGCAGCCAACATAATTTCTCAGGCCGAAACAGAAACTCCTTCAGTCACTCACTCTGCTCTAAGAGGAGTTAGAACAAATAATCATTGACTTTCGCAATAAAATTACGCCTCTCACGTCTTGCTTCCCTAAGGTTTGCCAAACTTAGGTTTCCTAGGTCCCCACGACCTACAGCAAAGCTCTGATACCAACTTAATCTGTCACGCCCCGGATTACACTTTCCCCGGGCACGCCGACAAATCCGCCGTATACAAAGGAATTTTCCCTGTATACGAAGCGATAGCTGTACCTGTAAATCAAACACTACTACGAACAGTAGTAGAGAGCTGCTAGAGAAAACAGAAGCTAAACAAACTGAGTTTCATATACATAGTCCAAATCCAAAATACAAAGCTACTCGCACTGGCGAGTTAAGTCCACTATGTACATAAACTCGAAACAAAACATCTACCTGCAGTAGGGGCACCTCTAGCTCAGCACGTCGGGTAGGGCTCTAACTCGCGACGCCCTTACCTCGATCCTGATCCGCGGAAGGCGCAGCAGCCGAAACCTGTGGCTCTGCAAAACGGGGGTAACAACTGGGCGTGAGAACTACTATAAAAACAAGTAGTCCTCAGTGGGTACCGCCCAAAACAACATCGGTCCACCCACTAAGTCTACAGGAGGGAGCAAGAATAGTAGGAAAAGCAGGAAACAAACTCAACCGCTACAAATCACTATACTATCATGCTCTACACTAACCAACTGTAGGAAATGTCAAATCTGACCCAATCCAATCGGGACTGTAGACATACCCGTCCCTGGGACTGTGAACACACCCGTCCCTGCCCCGTTGCGACTATCGGGCTCTATCCACACTAACTGGTCCGTGGAGAGCAAGTCCAACTGGCATGAGCGACACCAACGCAAAAGCACAAGCCTGACTCCGGAGTGGCACTCGTGGGCGCTACCCAACCGAGTATGCAGCGTATCTCTGTCGAGCTCAATCAGGCTCCAACTAGCCAAAGTCAAGTAATCGACTTAAACTGGTCTAACAACCAACAGGTAACGTGCCCTCGGCACAATCTGACGCCAAAAAGGCGATACGGTCCACCGTCAACTCTGACGGCACCCAACAGTCCGAAACGGCCTGAACGACCCTGCAAAAATTCACTCGGCGAACCAGCACGAGTGTAAATACATTCTAAACTACCCAAGGTATCCATTGCACTGACTCGGCAACGATACAATCGAACACGGCTCCTAGAGCTAAATCTGGTAGTTTAAGCATATGACGGGTCAAAACGCAGGTTTTCTCCTAAGTCAAATTTCAAGTCCAACATGTATAATTTAAATATTCATTTCAGCATGCTTCTACATTCATATTACATTCAAAATGCTAATCGATGAATTAAAGCATGATTTACAACACTCGAACTATACACGTTGACTAACATGCACTTAGGAGCGAAACCGATGAAACACCCACCTCTAATGCAATTCCTGGCAGCAATAGGGTCTCGGATCCTCAAGCAACACTGCTGGAAACCTCTTCAAACCAGCAACAAAGCCCCTTAAGATCTGGATTTACAATGCACCCAAAAATCCAATAAAAATCATCAAAATCCACAATTCAGTCCAAGTACACAGCAGCAGAGAAGAGAAGGGTTTCGACCAAGCTAACCTTCACCAAAATCCACAAGTAAGGACTTCGTGGATTCTTCTCGCAGTCCCGAAACCAACGAATCAAGTCTCGACGAAATCCGATGCTCCTACGTCGAGTACGAGCTGAAATACTAACAGTCGACGATGAATTTCAGCAAAACAGCATTTAAGCTTAAATATCTCAATTCCAATGTCAAAACTCACCAAACGAACTCCAAATCAGGTGGAGAGGGTCCCAATTCCAGTACTGGGTGATAGGGAAAATAACTCAACTCCACAAAGCCCCTGCTTCCCAAGTTCACCCCAAGAAAACATCAAAAATTGGCAAATTCTGTCCAAAGCAACAACAGCAGAGGAAAACCTGAGTTCGACTGAGCTAACCTTCACCAAATTCTGCAAATTAGGGCTTCGTGGATTCCTCTGGAAGTCAAGAATCCAGCAAACCAAGTTTCGTTGAAATCCGACCTTCCTACGTCACGCACGAGCCAAAACACTGGAGGTCGTCGCTGAAGAACTGCAAAATCAGCACCTTGCAATTCTTGGAGAGGTGGATCTTGATGCAAATTGGAAAGATTTGAGGGATTTGGGAGTAAAATCTAAGTCCTCTGTGAAGAACAGGTAAAAGAGCTCAAAGGGGGCGCTTCTCAGCTATTTATAGGCTGCTGGATAGATCAGATAAGCCCCAGGAAAAATAGCCGCAATCCAGTGCCCCTGCAGAAACGGGCGTTTCTGGGCGCCCGGAACCATGTTCTGGGCGACCAGAACATCCGGCCTGCACAAAATGGGCCCCTCGGACTCTCCGCCCGCGGTGTGCTGCGCCCGTAAACGGCTCCGGCGGAACTCACCTACCGCCCTGCCACGCGTCGAAGCAAGCGATATTCACGATGTCGAATTTCCGGACCCACATCTGGGCGCCCGGAACATGGGATCCGAATTGGCTTCCAGTTTCAGTTAAATTCAACACTCGTTTCTGGGCGACCCTAACAATGTTCTGGGCGCCCGAATCTGGCAAAACTCCAATTTTGCTTATTTGAGTACGCCGAGTCCAATTCTACATCCAATTCGTGCAGAATTGACTCCGACTCAGTCCGACACTCTCCAGAGATGTCGACCAGTCTATAATACTGAAGCCAATCCTATCCAAAGCTCAGGAACACTACATTTTTATTTTTATACCAAAATCTGGTATGTTAAAACTATACTACCACTATCCAAATCATGCTCTTTGTAGACATAGAAATGCATCACTAGCTACAAATCAACCACACTGACCTAATCTCAACAGACCGCCAACTGGCCAGTCCAGCCTGTGCCCAAACTATACTACACACTACCCACGGGGGTGGCCGGTCCAAGAAAACTACCCAAACAGGACTGCTGCGACGTCAACGCAAGAAAAGCCTCACTCCGGAGCGGCACTCGTGGAAGCGACCCAACCGAATATGCAAACGTGTCTCTGTCGAGCTCAATCAGGCTAACTGTCACATCCCGCAACCGCCACTTTGGTCGGTTCGGGCGTGTCGACAGACGCCGAACGGACAGAGTTTTTCCTGGCTACCCAAGGCTAAACAACAACAATCATGTACATCTAGTTGCCCGGGTAAACATAAACAATGTACATGAACAATACGAGTATAATACAAGCGAGAGTAAGAGAGAAACTAGCTATTACATTAACATTCAACCATTTTTACATGTTTCCACCAACATACATACATTGGTTTATAATTCTTCTTATAATATATGTACATCCATAACAACCTCACCCAAAAGTACATCAAGTCTCTCAACCAATATACAACATCTCTCAAAATGGTACATGACTCTAATGCATAGGAGGTTACTACCTAGGGCGCTATGCCCTTATCGCGGTCCTCGATCGGTCCCCTCTTGCTCGGCCCTGCAACAAAGTGGGATGAGAACTAATAATAGTTCCCAGTGGGTTCGGCTACCGACGCCGCCAATTTTTTCACTAGGTCTAAGCAGGCAAAAGTAGAAAGGGTTAGCAATATACAAATATCTAGCATGCTACTATGCCTCAGCAATATGAAACAATAAATAGATATGGTAAATAGTAAACCGGTAATAGCAACTACTATGCTCATGATGCATGCCATTTTTATTTCATAACCTAATCATTCCAGCTAACCCGAAGGTTGAGCCCCGACTCACAGCCGAATCCCGCAACGTGAGGAGACGTCCGCTATACTCACCCGGGACTGTCTGCGGGATAGCTACGTTAACCCCTACCGTGAAGTACTCCGGAGACCACTGCTTGGCTGGAGCGACCACCGCCAAGCAAAACAGATGTATGTGAACATGATCCAATCCTCTAACCCGAAGATACCCTACCAACTAGTGGTAACCAAGTCCGAAAAAATACCAATCCCAATCCTCATATCCTGAGTGATCACGATTCTCTAACCAATGCCACAATGTCACAATGTCTCTACCTAATGCCACAATGTCTCTGGCTAATGCTACAATGTCACAATGTCTCTACCTAATGCCACAATGTCACAATGTCTCATTGTCTTGTCGAATGCCACTTTTGATGCCACATGTTCCAAGTTCTCATTTTCATGCCGCTATAGAGTTCTTTGTTCACACCCAATCCTCATGCACATAACACTATGTTCCTTCTCATATTTCCACAAATACCATGAGAGCATGCAAGGAATGGAACAACCAACAAGCTACTCTACAATGCATGAATGCTAAACATGAACATATATGGCCAATGAAGTAACATAGACATAAAAGAAAATCCGGATGTTCCGGATAGCACCCCCCACCTCTAAACACTGCCGAGGTGCGAGAATCCTAAGCTCATAATTTTTAGACGTCGCTTCAGTTCGACACAACGGAAACGAAGCGAAAACGGTACTTTCTCTCGAGAACTTGCCACACACCCGTAGGAACTCCGGTTTGAGTTGCTCACCGTGTCGGTTTAACCTTCAATTAGGTTTCCATAAGATTAATTTACATCTAACCCAAGCTCATGGCAAAACCCCATTTTGAAACCCTAAAATCCACTATAGCTAGAATACACTAAACAAACTCATGATTCAAGCAATAGACAATTTAGCATCATCTAAGGTTTCCATTTACATCAATTCTAAGGGATTTAAACCAAACCTTAGCTATCTACCATTAGAGGTCAAGAAGCTTACCTAAAATAAGCTTCCCTCTCAAGCTAAGGAAGAAGAAGAGGAAGAAGCTTCACCTCCAAGCACCACTCCACCAACTTCTCCTCTTGGTCTAACCCTAGGAGAGAGAGAGAGAGACTTCTTAGAGAGAGAGAGAGAGAGAAACCTTTTCTCTTAGGTTTTGGTCAAGTGAGGGGGAAATGAGAGAGATGAAAGAAGCCCCACTTATATACACCCTATATATATACAATTGCACCCAACACCTCACACTTTACAAGCTGCCCTCACTGGGCAGTTTTCGGCTATGGGGTGCGGACCCTGCACAGGGTCCAGACCCCATAAGCACCCCAAATGCGAAAATTTTAGAAAATTTTCCCAAGTGCTCACCAAGGCCCCTTACACCCTCATGAGCCATTGCAAGCCTTCGGAATGCACAACGAACTTTTCTGAAGCCTTCCGAAGTGTTCAACACCGTACTTTGGTCAATTTCGACCAAAGTTTGGTTTCGTACGTCGAGGATCCATTACCTTTCACTAACAAAGGCTATAGTCAATATAATAGGTCAAACTGGTCTAACAACCAAGGCTCACATGCCCTTGGCATAATCTGGTACAAGATGTAAGAATCTGGGTCCACCATCAGCCCCGACGGCACCCGACAGTACAAAACAATCTAACACTGCTGTAAAAACGAGCTTAGCCCCTAAGCACGAGGGTAATCTCAACCTACACTAGTCTAAGTGTCCACGACGTACTAACAGCGGTGATACAAAAGGTAAATCAGCTCCTAAAGCTAAATATGTTAACTTTTCGAAAAGTGCCAGGTATAGGTTTAATAAGTTTTCTCCTAAATCAAATTCCAGTTCAGTAGATAATAATCATTATAAATTAACTAAGAATGCTCCAAAATTTAGATTTCATTTATAACATGCAAATCTACAGTTTGAGCTATTAAACCGGATGATTATACGCAAAACTATACATGCTGGAGTTTCACAAACTTATGAGGAATTCCGAAGGCTTCGGATAACATTAACCCACCTTAAACGCGACTCCAACAAAGGCAAGAAGTCGCTAGAGAAGACCCTGGAAAAGATCTACCTCAAAACAGGCTAAATCAGGTTGCTGTCAAGTTCTGGACCCTCCTGTGCCAACTTCTGGGCGCCCAGAACAGCAAGTTGGCAGCTACAACCTACACAAGTTCAACACGGAATTAAATCCAATTCTGAAGTCCAAAAGCAGTGAAACTTCACCCAACTCACCTCTAAATGCTCAAGAATAATCCTCCAGGTTCCTCACCAAATTCAAGCTCAAAAAGGTCACCAAAAAGCCTTCACACCAATTCGGACTAATTTCTGGATGCTCAGAATCTGCATCCAGAATTTCAGCACTTAAGCAATTTTGCAACTCAACTCAAATCTGAGGATTAATTCTAGCTTATAAAACCAATGGAGTTGGGTCACAAACCTCCCAAATGAAATAGAGAATCAATCCAAATCCATCCATAAGCCTTCCATAAAAATCTGGATTTAAAATTACAAGATTTTACATTAAAACCTCAAAATCAGCATATATAAGCTCATTTATCCAAATCTGAGCTAAAACTCACCTCTCACATCTCGAATTCAGGTGGGGAAAGCTTCAAAACCAGTAGAGGATGATGGAAAACCAATTTCCGCATCAAAAATCCAGCTCTCAAAGCATTCGGATCCAAAAACATCAAGAAAACCTCAATTTCAGCTCAAGAACACTAAAATCTCAAGAAAACAGCAATTTGATCATACTAACCTCAATTACATGCTGTTAAATTGGTTCCACACACTCTCCCACATGTCCACAATCCTCCAAATCAAGTTTCACAGGATTTGGATGCTTCTACGCCGCACATGAGCCAAATATCTAAAGGTTGCTGCTGGAATCCTGCTGAATTTTCAAGTCCTCAATGCCAAAAGTGAAATTTTGAAGATGTGGAGGGGCTAGAATGCAAAATTACATGCTCCCTGTGAAGAAGAGGTGAAAAGGGTTCACTGAGGTCATCCACAGCTTTTTATAGAAGTAGGAGTTAAGTGTAATAGGTCTCAAGAACAAACACTGCTAACCTGTCTCTCTACAGGAAAACCAAGTTTTGGGTGCCCTAAACCCAGTTCTGGGCACCCAGAACTTCTAGCCTGCACAATTCTGTCCTCGAGTTCTTCGTCCAGCGATCTGGTGTGTCCTAAAATGGTCCGGCAGATCTCACCTACCACACCCACGTGTCAACACAATCAATATTTACGAAGTGAACTTTCGGATCTAGTTTCCGGGTGCCCTAAACATGGTCCGAAATGACTCCAAAATCTAATACAAAACAGCACTCAAGAGTATGAATGGCTCGTCGATTCGGAAGCTATGTAATGGAGTGGGTCGTCGATTCGAAAGCTCCATCATTGAAAACAACTCATGAGTATGAAGGGCTCTATACTCATAAGAGTATAGTAGCCCTACTATATATATGTATATATACAGTGTAGAGCTATGCTAACGGAAGTATAAAGGACTTAGTATTTTCGACTTTTTGGCCCTTGGATCAAGGATTGAATGGTTAGGACAATTCGGTCCTCCCAGGGTTGAGTGGTCCCCTTAAGGTTGAGTGGTCTCCACAAGGTAATAATATTAATCCAAATGTTAGAACTGATCAAAAAGGTTGATCTAAGGGCCAAAAAGTCGGAAGCATAAGATCCTCTATACTTCCGATAGCATAATAGCTCTACTATATATATATATATATATATATATATATATAGAAAGATAGAGAGAGAGAGAGAGAGCTAGGCTAGTATACCATCGGTAGCACGAAGCCCTCCGTACTACCAATTAAGTTGTTTTCAATTATACGGCTTCCAAATCGACGATCGATTTCGTTAGACTTGATATACACTATTAAAAGTGTTTAGAAACTAAATTTTATAATTTTTCGACATCATTTTGCTAGTGATCATAAGGTCTCAAAATTGACAATTTTAAGGATTGATGTGATGCATTTGTAAATTTAACGATGTAAAACAATTCAAATTTGATAAAATTTTTATAGAATTCTTTTTTACTATTTAGAGTAAGATTAGTACCTTTGATCGTAAATTCAAGTTTTTTATCATTATTATTTATAAAATTTTTATTTTCAGCCATTCATTTTTAGACTACTCGTTTGATTGGTAAATGATGTCCAAAAATTATGAAATTTAGTTTTCAAATACTTTTAATTGTGTAGATGTGACACCCCAGTAGTCCCACATCGGATGGGAAAGGGGTTGTCATTGGGTTGATAAGAGACTTAGACACTAGTAATAATAACTGGGCTTAAGCATTTTGGGCTGTGGTTGGGCCCAACGAGTTATTATTGCTAGTGGGCTGGATCGTTATATTTGGTATCAGAGCCGGTTCACCAGCTGGACATGTGTGGCGAGTCTCGGCTGAGTCAGGGTCTGAATGACGGGCTAGCGAGACGAGTCTCACATCGCCTGGTGATCTTGGGCTGTGTGTGTGTTTGGACTGACGAGGACGTCAGGGCCTTAACGGGGGGAGTCTGTGACACCCCAGTAGTCCCACATCGGATCGGAAAGGGATTGTCATTGGGTTGATAAGAGACTTAGACACTAGTAATAATAACTAGGCTTAAGCATTTTGGGCTGTGGTTGGGCCCAACGAGTTATTATTGCTAGTGGGCTGGATCGTTATAGTAGATAAAGTCTAATGGCGGACCAATCTTGATTTCAAAACTAAATCAGTTGAAAAACAATCTTGTATGCACGAATGCTCGGTATGCTGATATATACCAGTCTAGTCTCTTTCTCTCGCTCTCTCTCTCTTCTCTGTCTCTTATATATATTAACATAATGATATATATAATAATATATATATCAATGTAGTAATATATATATATAATATCTATTGACTAATATATATATAGGGCTTCTTTTGCATTTGGTCTCCTCGAAAAATTTATTTTAAAAATAGCCCAGCAAATTTATATTTGCAAAAATGACCATAATCCTATCACGTAGGCGCCACGTGAGCAGAGCTGGGCCTGGTTTGTTAAGTTGAACATGGTGAACCATTCACCTTGTTTAAACACGGTGAATAGTTCACTGTGTGTAAACACGGTGAATGGTTCACCGTGTTTGGAAAAAATACAAATATACATATTGCGAAAAAATATAAGAAAAATATAAGTACGGAACACGATGAATCATTCACCATATTTGAATACGGTGAATGGTTCACCGTGTCTAGAAAAACTATATGTATTGCGAAAAAATATAAATATTGAAAATAGGGAAGAAGGGGAATATAAGTATAGAACACGATGAACCATTCACCGTATTTGAACACGGTGAATGATTCACCGTGTTCAACTTAACACCCCTCTAGCTTGCATGGCGCTGATGTGGCGCCTGGTTGGCGGGGATATGACCAAATTTGCAATTATAAATTTGATGGGACTATTTGTAAAAAAAAAATTTTGAGGGGCCAAATGCAAAAAAACCCATATATATATATATATATAGAGAGAGAGAGAGAGAGAGAGAGAGAGAGAGAGAGAGAGAGAGAGAACTAGGCTGGAATGTTATTAATAGCACCAAACTATTGGTGCTATTAGATTTCGGCCTTTGGATGAAAAAATGTACAGTTAGGATGATATGG
>NC_033622.1:9743482-9816453 GCF_001540865.1 Ananas comosus
ATCCACTGTAATAAAAAAATTAATTGTTAATTTAAATTTGATATCAAAAATTAAATTAAATTCATGATTTAAACTCAAATTTAAATTTTAATGTAAAATAGATGGATAGAAATGCTATTTTTTAACAGATTGATTATAACTGTTCATTTTTATTTGAAATATTTTTAACGAATTGATCATAACTGTTCGTGGAATTAGATTTATAGATGGATATAAATGTTATTTTTTAACAGATTGATTATAACTGTTTGTTCATTCTTATTTGAGATATTTTTTAATAAACTGTCTGTCATTGTAGGAATTTCTATACGTTTTTATATGTAGTATAGATATAGATATATTAATATTTTAATAACATATAATTATAAAATACTGATTTCTAGATCAAATTAAGTATATATGAATTTTCAAATTTTATTTTTTATAAAACTAATCTGTGCTAATAGAAAATAAAATAAGATCAGTTGATTTTAAGCCGTCAGATTTTAATATAAATTGATAACAAAATCCGATCGCTTTGAAAACCGGACTGATTCACTAGTTTAATGGTTGAACTGCCGATTCCAACCGATCAAAGCGATTTTTTAGCTTTTGTGATCCAAATTATTAAACCGGACTATTTTACAAACTAGATTATGATCAGATCGGTTGAACTAGCTGCTTCGAGCCGATTTATAAATCACTGTAAAAATCTATATGAGGGTTGATTCAGTAGGACTCTAATAAAGTAAGAGGGCGGATCCAAGTCGACTTCTCTAAAATATCTCCTCATATATTTTTTTTGTTTTGATCCAAAGTCGAATTGTTGGTTGATTTGTAATTTTGTTGTTCTCATTTTCGTATCTTTTAGCTTTTTGTGATGTATAAAAAAAAAAAAAAAAAAAAAAAAAAAAAAAAAAAAAAAATTGTTGCTAAGGAAAGTTATTATACAAGTTGACTCTACCTACTAAATTATGTACTGCACTTTTGGGTTTTTTCCATTCGCCTTTTGGGTGTATTCGTGGATGTTTAGTATGCAAGAATTTTATTCTGATTTCAAATTTCAGATATATAATGTGTTTTCCAATCATCTATTTTTCTAATCCGGTCAAAAAAGTCGAATTTAAAACTAAACTTGAACGGCATAAAAGCTTATTTTGAAAATATCATAATTATAAGAACTAGATTACTATACTATCAATAGCACCAAATTATTAGTGCTATTAAATTTTCGATCCTCGGATAAAGGGATGTACTGTTAGGATGATAATGATCTCTTAGGATTGAGCGGGTGATTAGTTGAATAATATAATCTAATGAATGAAAATGATCGCAAAGGTAGATCTAACGACGGAAAGTTTGATAACATGAAGCACTTGGTATTATTAATAGCATAATATCCGTACTCCTAATTATAATTTATATATTTGATTTGAAATTAAATTTAGCTATTAAACTTTAATTTTTAATTAAAGTTGAAAGTCTAATTTATAATTGATTTTTAATTTAAATTTTTTATTTGAACAATCAAGCATTTTGAATTTGAGTTATTTAAACTTAAAAATTTATTTTATAATTTGAATTTTTATTTGAACAATCAAGCATTTGGAATTTGAGCTATTAAATTAAAATTTTTAATTCAAATTTTATGTTAAAAATTTAAAAATTTTGATTTTTTAAAAATATATTTAAATAGACTTATCGTTTTAAAATAGTGATGCTAACATTTAATATTTAAGTTTTAATTTTAAGTATAAATTGTAGATTTAACTCTATGCTTAGAGTTGCGAACTCAATTTTTTATTTAGTTTTAGGGTTAATAACATAGAAATTTTCTGTAAACATAGCGAATTGTAAATATATCCCTATAAAGTTCAACTTTCTTATTTTATCCCTACAAAAGGCCTAAAGTTTTCAAATATTTCTCTGCCGTTAGGATTCGATAGAAAAATTTAGTTATCTATAGGTTAAATACTTAACCCTAGTTAGTTAATAAGGTAACTTGATATTTTTATACCTCTTATATATACCTTCTTCTCTCAACCAAAACCCTAGCGATGGGATTTTTTTCTCTTCCTTTATACTAGTTTTGAATCCATAACTAGAATTTCTCCATCTCCATTCAACCATGACGCGTGTTGTTTCGCCTATATAAATCGCGTATTACTTTTTCATTCAATTTTTTCTACGACTTCTTTTTTATTTTGCTCAAAAGAAAAGGTTAAGGAAAAAAGGAGCGAGAAAAGAGGTTGCACGATTATAACTGTTGGGTCTTTTGGAGGAATATATTTGTGATGACAAAATTGACATTTCACTATTAAAAAATAAATAATTCTTTAACGGTAATAAATCAGAGAGACAAATATAAATATCACTGAATTTTTACAGGAATAACATGAAAAAATAAACTTTGTAAGGATATATTTGCAATTCGCTATATTTACAGAAAGCTGTATGCAATTAACCCTTAATTTTGTATTAACATTTAATTATTTTTTTTATAGTCAATATTTTTTCATTCCAACCGAACAGTGAAGATAGGAATCAATTATTCCGATTCCAATTATTATTCTAAACAAAACATAGAAATATTTTACAATTCTATTTCTGATTCCAATCCATTCCGATTTTGAATTCTATTTTGAATCAAACGTTAGGCCAGATGAAAATACTCCGAACCAAACGGGTCCACAACACTTTCACTTAAAAGCACTATAAAATCCGCGCTAGGGCTAAACACTATCTTTCTTATTCCATCTTACCTAACCAAACGCTATTTTTTTTATTCTCAGGAATAATCCAATTTTCATCCAAACGCAAAATTGATTTAATCCCCGCTCATACCTCAATTTATACCTATCCCTTGAATAGCTACTTTTTTCTTATCCTCGAACCAAAAAATACCTATATGGTTAAAACCGCATCACCGGACCACATTGATCTAATTCGATCAATAAGATTCAATTTAATCAATTTTTGTTTACTAAAAAGTTGAATTATGTGTTATCTTTTAAAATATTCTGAAAAATAAAATAAAATAAAATATTCTACTTGATCTAACAAAATATTTGTTATTATTTCCTCTCAACTCTTTTAATATAAATTAATTTTAAATATAAATATTTTTCGAACAAATCTAAATGGTTGCCTATATTATAATCCTAAAGGCTAAAGGCCCAACTTAAAAAGACCCAAATTGATCAAACCGACCGAATCGAATGGGTCAGTTCGGTTTAGAAAACGATAAAATCAAAAAAATTCAATTAGATCCAACATTCTGAAGGATCAAATGGGCTCGGCTCGAACCACTTTAAATTCAGCTACAACCTGAAATTGCTAAGTAACAAATTAAATTCAAAATTTATTCGTTATAATTAAAATTTATTATTGGATAAAATCTAACCCATTCCATCCAAACCGATCGAACCGACCGAATGCTCTCCCCTAACAACACCGGAAATTTGTACCAACCAAGTTATAGGTAAAAAAAAAAAAACAAAAACAAAAAGCGAAAAGTGAAAAATATATATAAGAATGAGCAAAGCAATTGCAAGAAAAGCTTTTGTACACCCTTATTATTGCTCTCCCCCAAACCATCTGAAATTTGTCCAAATGCACATGTTCTCACAAGGTAAAGATTAAAAACTGTACATATGTTCATTTTTTATGACCTAAGAGGCCCTAAGAACCTTAAACTGATCAGACTCAACCCGAACTCGACCTGACTACACTCTTCAGACAAAATCGGTTCAATGCGACCGGCGCGACGAGCCCCGGCCCAGCCAAACAGAGACCCTTCCAAAGGGTTGCTTACCCTTGAAAATATTGGTGTTATTGCTACTGTGAGATGATATCATCTCCGATTGCTGCAGTATTTCCCACATTACCTGCACATCCTGATACTCGCAAGTTTGAACGTCGTTGTGAAGCTTTAGAATCCCACTACCTGCGACAATTACATGACAAATGAGAAAGATGGTTAGTTTCCATGCAAAAAAAGTAATTAAAATTCTATTGAGTCAACTTTTTTTTTTTTTTTTTTTTTTTTTTTTTTTTTTTTTTTTTGTAACTCCAAACGTTGAATCGAATCGTTGTTACTTCACTGCTTTAAGATGAAAATGAAATCAATTGAGTTGTAATTTGAACACCGATGGTTGTTGGGACCTGGATCAGTTATTAGGGATCTAAATAGTTGCATTGTTTTGTTTCAAATTTAGAATTAAAATTCAAAGTAGGATCTAAATGGTTATGCTGATCGTTTGATTATGGATTCTGACTTGGGTCTACTAATATCGAAAATGATAAAAAAAAAAAAAAGAAAAGAAAAGAAAATGGAGATGAATATGGTGGGAATGTAACATTCAAAGATGACACATGTTTGGGACTTTTGGTAGCTGCCACTTGGAGCCCAAATCGTCACTCTCTGCATTATAACATTTTTAACTTTTTAGTAAACATTATCTTTATCAGAACTTACAAATATATATATATATATATATATATATATATATATATATAGAGAGAGAGAGAGAGAGAACATTTTGCTAGACTATTATCGATAGTAAATATCTTAATTTACTATCAATTTATTTTCAATAGTAGAGTTTTTAAATCAACGATAGATATTATTGAATATGATCTAGATCCTTTAAACTATCTAAAAATCAAATTCCATGCTTTCCGATATTATTCTTTTGTCCATCATGTGGACATAAAATAAATGGTTGAAAATAAACGTACACTCCTTAAAAAAGTAATGATACAATTTTCATATTCAAAATCTAGAGTCAACATCTTATTTTAAATACTTTAAAAATTATTTTAATAAAACTTCAGCTAATTTAGACTTTTATATATCGTTAAATGAGCAAATGCACCTTATCGATTATTAAAATTATTAAATTTTGTACCCTTTAATCGTTCGGTTAGTGATGTTGAAAAAGTATAAAATTTCATTTCTACAAAATTTAAATGGTCTAAAGCATGTTCAAATATGCCAATTATCAATTTGAAACTTTATCATAAAAAATAAATGCTTAGTAAATTAAGTTGTTCTCTCTCTCTCTCTCTCTCTCTCTCTATATATATATATATTATATTTATTAAATGTAAAGAGATATATAATCAAGGCACCGTAGAAATTAAGTGGAGGAGGGTTTATAATACAACTCATCTGAACCTTAATGCGATATGCGAAAACGATATAAAATGCTTTGTATCTCCACAAACTTCGCCTACGTATTGATGCAATATTGGTTTTATTCCAGAGCATCTTAAATTATTTTGCATGGACTAATTAGAATTCCCCGCATCATATGTACAAACACACCGACCATAGCAGCATAGAATTATTGTCCGGACCCACCACTCAATGATAAAAAGTAAAATCATAAAAAAACAAACCAGAAAAGGTTAAAAAAAGAAAAAAAGAAAAAAAACTTCTTTATTAGAAATTTCTTAATCAAAGATTATTGTCCTTAGTTGTTAAAACCAAGTTTAATTAAAATTCCCTTTTAATTACTTGCTAACATTTCCAAACAAATCTCCAGTACCAGGTCAGAGAATTCTAAAGGAAAGAGAATGTGCATGCGGAACGCGTGCGTAGAAAAATTCTATTACTTAGCCGACTTATGAAATTGTCGGTATCAGTTGAGATCGATCATGCTTTTCTGAAGAGAAGCACGATAAAATTACGTTTTCTACGTGAGCAGAAATTTCTTACACACTATGAATTCAGAAGAAATGAAGTAAAGAGAGAGAGGCGGTAATCTCACCGTCTTTTCTGCTCCTGACCCTCGCGGCGACGGCGACCAGCGCCCGCTTCACCGGCAGCACCAGCACCTTCCTCCACCACTCCATCCCCTCCTTCCCCTCCCTCCCTTAATTAATGCCCCCCTCCACTTCAACGCATGGATATATTAATAAGGCAGAGATGTATATATGTATGTGTATGTTATCAATGCGAAGGTAATAATTAATACTTGGAGAGAGAGAGAGAGAGAGAGAGAGAGAGAGAGAGAGAGAGAGAGAGAGAGAGAGGAGGCGAGAGAAGAGAAAACGAGGAGTGGGGGTGTTAAAAATACTCGGGGATGCCACCTACCCACCCCGAGAACTGTCCACGTTGCCTCGTCCCTCGCGCCAGGCGCCTCTTCCTCCTCGCTCCTCTCCTTCTCTCTCTCTCTCCTCTACCCTTTTGCTCCCTCTAAAAAAGATCTTTGTCTTGTACTAAGGCAAAGTTGCATAAAGATCACTCAACTATAAGCTATTCTGAAACATCCCCTCAACTACATTTTATTTTGGATAAGCGCTACCTGTACACGTCAAAAAAATAGTGTATATCTTACATTACATCCTCTCTAGGAATGCAAACGGAGCGGATCTGGGGTAAAAGTGTTTCCCTACCTTCTGCTCCATTTCTTGTCAGGTCGGAAAGGATTCAGAACAAGTTTATTTTTTATTTCAAGGCGGATTACGGTGAAAGCGGATTTTTGGCACATTTTCATAGATCGGAATGGATTGAAGGAAAAAAAGGGTCTCCCGCCTCCTGCTCCATTTACTTGGCGGATCGGGTCGAATTTGAGACGGATTATATTTTTTCTGTACTCTTTTGTTCTCACTTACCATTCCATTCGGAACGGATCAGGATGGGAGCTCCACCAACCAGGATCCAAACGCATCCCTAATTGTCTCATTTGAGGTTTAGATTTTTTTTTATATTTAAATATTTTTTCTAGTTACACGTTTAGATACTGGAATAAGTTGCGCGGTAATTATTTTTTTTTTACATAAACTTTTTGTATTATAATTTAAAGCTATATTGTATGGATGTTTTAGGATGTATGTCACCTTCAAATTATTATTTTAGAATAAAATAAATTATCCCGCAAGTTAAATATATTATTTTATTTGTCAAACTCAACCTCCTACTTTATTCAAGAAAATCTTAATTCTTAATATATTATAGTCAAATAATTTATTTCAGCAACTAAACAAGGCCTTAATTTTTTAAATTCAACTCAATCGGAAAAAAAAAAAAGCAGTTTATTTCAGAAAGTCAAACAGAGGAGGGGTCTCCTCGCATTTTTGCCGAGTATTTTTTTTTAAACACCTACAAGAAAGGAAGAGGGATTATTAATTATTATACATTGAGAAGTCACTTTCCTTATAATTTTTCAGTTACCGGCTTATCCGGTTACTCCAAGGCATGACTCGCGTGCACCGCCACCGCCACGTGCAGCTCACCTGCCGGTGTTCACGTGCAGAACTTCGTTTCCCGGTCACGGTGCACCACGGGCCATGCATGGACCGTCCTCTGCCAATAATCCATGTATCCCGTTTGGTTCAGGGATAAGAAGCGGAATAATCCCTTATCCCTTTTATACCCAAATACTACTTTTTTTTTTTTTATCCAAAAATAATAGTTCTCGAGTATTTAAAATAAGTTGAGATAATTCGGTATAAATCTGGAATAGTTGTTCCACCTTTATCCTTAGAACAACCGGGAACAAAATTATTTAAACTTTAAATAATAATTTTAAGTTATTAATTAATCTAATTAATATATTTTAATTATTAATTAATTTAATTAATATTAAATTATTATTCTTGGATAATTTGCTAAGGGTGGGAAGAGCTGTTGGGATGTTCCCACCCTATTTTTATTTTTAAAATTTAAAATTTAAAATTTTAATATTTAAAATTTAAAATTTAAAATTGTTAATTTTTAAAATTTAATATTTGATATTATTCAAAGTTAAATTTAATCTTTAATTTAAAGTTTGAAATTTAAAATTTAAAATTTTAAAATTTAAAATTTGATATTTTAAATTTTAATTTTTAATTTAAATTTTTAAAAATTTAATTTTAAATTTAAAAATATAAATATAAAATTTAAAAAATTAAAAAATTAAATGCAAATATAATGAGAGGGGTAGCATTATTATTTTTTATTTATAACTATCTATTATTCTTCTTATTCCATCTTATCTGTTCAAACGCTATTTTTTTATTTTCGAAAACAATCTAATTTTCACCCAAACGCAAAATTATTCTACTTCTTGCTTATACCCATTAGTTAGTTAATTCGCGAATTATTCATGAATTTTTGAAGAAATGAATTAAGCAGCCGTATTCGTATTTTTCCAAAAAATTCGAAAAAAATGCATTTTTTTGGTAAAAAATACTTATTCTTGAATAATTCGCAGGCGCTGAATTATTCGCCCAAAAAGACGCGCGGTCGCTGTCGCGCTCGAGCTCGCGCTCGCGCTTGCGCGCTGGTCGCGGGCCTCGCGGCTCGCCCAAAACAGAAAAAAAAACCCTGTTCGCCTCGCCCAAAACTGAAACCCAGCAAATCTCTTCTTATTTGCTTAATTATTTATTTATTTTGAGACATAATATAGTTTGCTATTTTTTTTTACTTAATTAGCTTAATTTTGTAGCTCTTTATTGTTATATTCTTAAGAAATATAAATATTTATAATAATAGCATAAATTTTGAGAGAAAAAAAACTTAGTTTAATAGCCGAATTTTTTATCCCAAATTTTTAATTGGTGAACGTATAATATCCATGTAAATCACCTATTCGAATAATTGATAAATCCATTTTTTGGCCGTATTTTTCAACAAATCTAAAAATTAGAAGACGAATTTCATCCGAATTATATCCGTACCGATTTTTCGTCGAATCTGAATTAACTAACTATATTTATACCTAAACTTATATCTATCATTGGAATAGACAATTCTTGCTTATACCCGAACCAAACGATACCTTAGGACGTGTTTGCTTCCACTTTCTTTAATTCTAAAATCAGAATCGAAATAAATAAATCTCGTTGTAGTGTTTGGTACACGCGAGTTCCATTTCCATTTCAATTTTCAGGTGGAAGGGGAATACCCCAATTCCCCCATTTTCCAATCCAGCTACCTCGGTTGAATTGGAACTTGAATCAAGGAGAAAATAATGCACCTTAGAAAAATATCTCAATTATATTTTATATTTTTATTTAAAATTAAATTAAATTTTTTGATTTAATTTTTAATTAAAATATAAATTTAAATTTAGAAATTAAATTTATAATTCTAGTTTTTGATTTAGAAATTAAATTAAAATATAAAGCATTTTGAATTTGATCTATAAATATAAATTTAATTGTAAGTTTGATTTTGAATAAAATAAAAAATTAGTTTATATTTTGAATTGTCCATTCAATTTAAAATTTAAAATTTTTAAAAATTATATTTAAAATTTTAGCTTATCATTTTAATATTTTGATGTAAATTTTTAGTATTTAAAATTTATTTTGAATTGAAATTATAAATTTAATTTTATGTTTTGAGGTACAAACTAAATTTTTATTTTATTCAAAATCGTATTTTAATTTAATTTTAATTATTTTCTTGGTAATATTGAAATATGAATTAATCATACCGATTTTCGATTGTTATTCTGAACTAAACATATTCGGAGGTTTTTTCATTCCGTTTCTGATTCCTATCCATTCCGATTTCATTTCTCATTTTGAACCAAACACACTCTCCGAGCTGTTGAATTAAAGATTTATTTTGGTTTGGTACATTTTGTTACTTTATTTTAGACTTATGTATGCAGAGTCGATTCTATCCTAGAAACTGATGCATCGGCCTTTGGGTGTTGTAGTTGAAAATTAAAGCAAAGATTTAATTGCGGTAGATGAAATTATACCTAAATTGGCTATAGTTTTTACCGTGTCCAGTAGAGAAAGAGTAAATTTAAAATAAGAGGTAAGTTTATCTATCCAACTTTCTTTCAATCAAAACAAAAAACAAAACATCTTCTATATTTGAAGTAAACTCACCACCTTCACACATCAAAGTGATAAAATTTATAAATACAATTTCCAATTGCATACAGGTAAATAAATTATTTGTAGTTAGAATACTTTTTACTACATTCAACAAGTTATGTCCAACTACAATTATTGCATTTTTATATGCACGCATCTCTTACTACTGCATTTACAAGTATATCCTCAGATAGCCCACCAATTTATCCTCTGTTGTAAATTAAAGTTTTCTTATGTCTTTCTTGTCGGATCGTTGGCGCTAACCATTAATCCCAAAAGCTCGAGTTTTTAGAAATATGCAACAAATTCACTTAAAGCGTACAAAAACAGCGCCCACGAATCTCGATTGTGACTCGGCCCACTTAGCTTTACGCTACTTCGAACATGACTCGGCCCAACCCAGCCTTACGCTATTTAGAACATGACTCGGCCCACATGGCCTCTCACCACAGGGCAGGATGCTAGCCTATTTAAGTCAATAATCCTCCCTCCAGCACCTGCACATATTTGCAGCATG
Source organism: Ananas comosus (assembly GCF_001540865.1). Classification (NCBI taxonomy): domain Eukaryota; kingdom Viridiplantae; phylum Streptophyta; class Magnoliopsida; order Poales; family Bromeliaceae; genus Ananas; species Ananas comosus. The sequence continues at coordinate 9,753,804 of NC_033622.1, forward strand.
CGGGAATCGAACCCATCGAACCCGTGATCTCTGGCTCTGATACCACTTGTAGGATCGTTGGCGCTAACCATTAATCCCAAAAGCTCGAGCTGTTAGAAATACGCAGCCAATTCACTTAAAGCGTACAGAAACAGCGCCCACGAATCTCGATTGTGACTCTCACCTGGCCTCACGCCACTTCGAACATAATTCGGTCCAACCCAACCTCATGCCATTTTGAATATGACTCAGCTCACATAGCCTCCCGCCACAGGGCAGGATGCTGACTCATTTAAGCCAACATTTCTAAGTCTTACTAAAATAGAAAATAAATTTGTTTTATATGGAAATGAGAAATGGTTATGACTTATGACCTACATGTTACTTCAGAAAACAATATATCAAAATAAAATATCTTTTGTAATATAATTTAACACTAAACTACAATATTACAAAATAATCAAACTTTTCATTATCTCAAATAGTCCAATAGGGTTAGTTAATTTGGTAAATCACTTGCCGTATAAGCATATAACTTCCCTATGCTGTGGATTTCCCAAAAAATATACATGAGAAATCGTAACAATACTTTTATTAAAAACTAATTTCCCTACAATTCAGCTAGAGGGAAAAAAATACTTAAATTTCAATAGTTTTTACTTAGATTGATTTGACATTTTTCTTATACTTTTTTTTTTTCTACTTTCGTCTAGGTTTATTTGTTCTCCGGCCATTATAATATCATTTTATTTATGAGTTGTAATACTTTGTTCATAATTTAAGCAAAGTAGCATACTAGTAAAAAGTTGTGGAACTTTTTGTTCCATTTTTGCACAAATTGCTAACTAATTGGATCTCAACCGTGCATCAGTATGGTGACAAGAAATCAATTTAAATACTCAATAATGATACATGTACTAAATTTTTAAGATGTTGATGGTTGTGTCCCGAATGCATCCATGCAAAAATGTGGTGAAAGTAAATGCAACATACGGATACCTCTGGTATTGCCAATACAAATCGACCAATTGCATAAACACCGCCATCACCATATCGCCAACCTCCAACCATTGTGTATTATTCCAAAATAACTCGTCATAACGTACCTGACCATTCATGCGAACGTTATTCATCCTCATTGATATTAACTGAATTGTATTTCTTTGGTCCCGTGTGTCTTTGGCCATCCTAGTTTACATCATCCTAACTAATTTGAATGGAATGTACGGTAACCCTTGGCACCTTTTCTATATCCTGCCATCCAGGCGTACGGACGTTCAGATCATATCTAATCTTGTCCTATTTGTAGCATTAGGCCACGTCAAGGCCTACTAAACTCGGCGTATATTGATTCATGCGCACTTTCTCTAAATCTTCACTTTACTGATCATGCAAATAGTGCTATCATTGATATACACTTGATTGATTCTCATGCATATAGCCGTATAGCTCTCTTTTTTGAGTCATTGACTCAGTCATCGATATATATGCCTCCGTCATCGATGCCTTGGGCCTCTGTCTGGCACATAAAATCTCGGGTCACTACCTAGAGCCACAATACCATGGGTTATTGCCCAATCCACATGTACATTCTCTGTATCCAAGGGAAAGTCCGATCTTTGCAATAGCAAATGTAGTACCATCCCACCCAAACTGAGAGGAAACTCAATTCATGCGAACAAACCATTGGTATCCCAACTAGACCATGCATATCAAACAAATTATACAACATATGCATGTTCAACATGATCCAAATACCAAATTTCGAACAACCAATTAATTCATGATGCTCAACTTGAAGTCCCACATATAAGAACATACATAGGTACTAAAGCGACAAGTCCGACTGCCCCAAATGTAATATGCCAACAATGTTTCTATGTAGATGCTATATGGTCATAAATACATGAATAAAACGACATTCTTGATGTGGATTCCAACAATCGGCAAAAAATGTTGTGGTGTATTGGACCCAAATTCGTAAGAATCTAGTATAAAATATCTTCAATACCGTTTGATAGATCTTGGGGAAATTACATTTAGTTAGTTTGAGTTTGAAGCAAAACGGACACGAAAATAGAGTCCGAAAACTCATTCTATTGAAACTTCAATTTCGGTGAAGTATCGAACGTCTAGAACCACTTGTGTGGGCCTAGAATCTGTACATAACTCGGAACCGACTTAGTTGGACCCGAATCTATCGGATCCTGGACCGGAAGCCTAGAACCCATTTTAGACGCTCAACTAAAGAGCTCGGGTTATATTTCAATTAATTATTCAGGCACTCAGAACCACTTTTGGGTGCCCAAAATTGAGAAGATGGTGTTTTGGGCGTTCGGAACCCTTGGTTTGAGAGCTCAGAAATGGCTTTTGGGCGCTCGAAATATATTCCGAGTGCCAAAAACGTGTCCCGGACTGAGAATGGGTTATATTGCAAATTTTTTATTTTTAGGGGTTGAAATGAAATTGTTGCCACTTTATAAATACACTCACCCTAGCAGGCCTATCGTATCTCTGTTACTCTAAGAAGCCCTAAGGTCACCCTCTCTTCTATTCTTTCTTCTTCTTTCTTTCTCTCACTTTTAATTTCTATGTTATTCTAACCTCTATTTCGTTTCAAACCTTTTGAAGTTGGAGTTCGAGTTGACAAAGATATAGTTTGAGATATTGATCAACATGTTTTAGGAATGTTGGGTCAAGTTAGAACCACTATGGTATAAAATTGATGCAAAAACAGGCTTGGAAATCAGATTCCGGAGGATACTGAGTTTCTAGTGATTTTTCGGACATTTGAAACAGGGTGTCTGGGCACCCAGAGGTGCTGTAGTTGGGCTGATTCAATTTTGGATCTCACTTGGGGACATTCAAATCTACTGAAGGAGCATCTAAATAGGTTTTGGGCTATGAATCCAGACGCCCGGTATTATTCTAGTAGTCTGAAAATTGGTCGGTGATTAAGTCAGTGAGTTGATGACTCATTGTGCTGACTAATCAAGATAACTCATTTAGTTTTCGGACACATGAATCGAGTGCCTAAAAAATAATTCGGGTGCTCTTGAAATGGGTTCTGGACAACTAGGAGCATGAGGAGGCATCCTAGTTAGCTCGAGCATAAGGTTTCGAACGCCCGAATCACAAACATCCGAAATGTCCGATTTTGGTTAAAAGTGGAAATTTTGTAATTTGGGGACTTAAATACAATTGTTATATTCTTTATTGGCTAAATTATAGACAACCTTTCTGTCAAAATTCATTTTTTTCACTTCGCCCCTTACATTAAGAAAAGTACACTTTTTCCCCTCCTAGTTACAAAATTATCCACAGAGGGGCTACACTATTAACGAAAAGGGCGATATGACGATAATGCCCTTACTTTTTATTGGACAGAGTGAGCGCGGAAGTGTTGTGTCATTTGTTTTCTTGTTGAAGAGGAGATCTAGCGTTTGATCCGGGGAGGAGGACAAGCCAGTTCGAAGCACAGGACAAAGGCAAGCGCCTTCAAACAAAGGAGTAGGGCGAGAGAGTTGACCTAGGGAGGAAGATGATCGAGCTTGAATGAGGGAGCCTCTTACTCTTTTGAGGTGTATTTAGATTTAAGAGTTGAAGTGTTAATTTAGTTCATGTAGTCCTTTTTGTTCTTGTGGTTTGAGCAATTCTTTCGGGATCTATGGTTTTGTGTTATTTTGTTTCATTTTTAGTTATTTTGAAGTTTGGTTTAATACTTTCTAAGATGAAATGCTTGTAGTCCCCAAATATTTTAGTGATTTGTATGTGATGCATTTAAATTTTTGTTTTAAGTGTACTATTTGAGATCATAGTTTGCTAAATACATGGCGTCCTACTGTTTTCTAATTAATTCTTCTTCTTCTTTCCATTTTCTATACGCATTTAATTAGTTGATGACAATATATTTTAATTTTTCTTTGCATTTGTATACTGTTTTTTCTAATTTATTACATCATATAGATGGAATTGAGGACTCTTGAATTCACTTTGGTGGATTTTTTGAAGGAAATCTTATAACAGAATACTGTAGAGGAAAAATATCATATGACAATAATGTGGACCAAGACTTGATGTCGATTATTGAAATATGGGCTATGCTTGAGAGCCATGAGTTGAGAGCCATAGTTTAATAAAAGAATCAATTATATACTACACTATGCCTATTGGAGATATAACTAATAGTCTGAAGCTTGTGGATGGTGATAAAGCGGTTCTAGAGATGCTTAAGTGCCATGATGAATTTGGCGTCATTATGCTCTATGAGTTTCCCCTGAATGGTAGATGAGGAGGGTATAAATGATCCCACTAAAGATATGGCTATATAAGTGGAGCAATTGAAGAAAAATATCAACAATGTTGAGACTGAGCTCTAGAAAGATGTATCTGAACATGGGAAGGAAGTGAATGCAACAAGAGAGCCTAGTAATGACTCCATGGATAAAAAGGTTGACGATGATGGAATGAGTAAGGCTATTGATTGAAATGTAACTGAAGGGGTCGAAGATAACAATGAAGAGGCTGAAGGTGAATCGGAAAGTGACAGTGAGCATGAATGAAGAAAATTTGGTGATAATGATGAGAATAGTATTAATAATAGTGATTTCTGTATTAATACAAACAATGTAGAGGGGGAGAATGGTATTGATGGGACAGGTGAGGGGGTGCCACTACTTCTGAACCAAAATATGCTGAGGATAATGAGCAAGGAGCAAATAGACTATCAGCCTATTGATGATCTTGGTAGTATGTCCTCATTAGATGAAGATGGTCCTTCATGGACAAAGTATTCTATGTTCAAACAAAAAGATTTGGAGAGAACAGAGCTAAAACTAGGCATGAACTTTGCATTAGTTGCAGAGTTTAGAACATTGCTGAGGAATCATGCAATATTAATTGGATATGACTTTAGTTTTGTCAAGAATGATGGTGATAGAGTTACGTGAAGTGTAAAAAGATACTACTGACTAGGAAAAAAAATATGGATGCCTCATACATGCATTTTGGAATGCATTTAAGATATGTTTTCAAATAAAGTCTTTATAATTTAAGCATAAGTATGGTAGGCAATTCAAAAAATATTAAGCTACTTCATCACGAATTGCAAATAAATACTTGGAACAATTGAGAGATGATCCTATATTGGGAACATCAGCAATGAGAAAGACAATGAGAAGAGAGTTGTGCATTGATGTCTCTAAGAGCCAAATTAATATATAAAGCTAAGAGAAAAGGAAAGAAGGTTATAATAGGATTACATAGAGATTAGTTCATGAAATTTTGGGAATGGCAATATCATCGAAGTGAGGAATCTAGGAAGCCTTGCTTTTTTATACGTGGAAAAGCCTCATCTTGAGTTAGCCCTAGTGTTTCAGAGAATCTTTATACAATAAGATGCTCAAATCAATGGATTAAAGGAAGGATAAAGACCTATCATTACTATAGATGGTTGTTTTCTAATGGGATCATTAGGCGGACATGTTATTAGTGCTATTAGTAGAGAAGAGAATAATAAAAATATTTCCAATTGCGGTTGCTATTGTAGAAGTAGAACTAGAAGTAGAACTGAAGGATTCTAAAATTGGTTGTTAATAATTTTTTTACAAGCTATTGGACCAGCAAAGGCTCATAAGTGGACTTTTATATCTGATAGACAAAAGGTAAAAAGTTTTATTTAATACAATGATAGAACTTTTAACAAGATGAATTAATTGTAGTCTACTAACTTTTATTTACTTTTGTTATTAAATGTCTTAGGGTCTGGTAGAGATTTTTGATGGCCTACTTCTAAGAGTGGACCATAGATTTTGTGTGCAACATATGTACAATAACTTTAAAAAATAATTTAAAGGCAACGTATTAAAAAATTTGCTTCGATCAGAAGTAGTTACATCTTATACTTTGCACAATTAAAAAAGGAGCATGCAAAAAATTAAGGATACAAATGTAGCTGCTTATGATTGGCTCATGAAAGTGCCACCAAATTGTGGACAAGATTTTATTTCAGACCTGACATTAAATCTGATCTTCTACACAATGACATGTGTAAGGCATGGAGTCGAGCAATACTGGATGTAAAGGAGATACTAATTATTGATATAATGGAGAAGATTAGAAGGCAAGTGATGGCAAAGTTTCAAAAGAAGAGACAATAAGACAAGATGGTATACCATACCCTGAAGTTCAAACAAAGTTGAAAGAAATAAAGGAAAAAGTTAGACATTGTGAGCCAATATAAGTTGGAGAAACCATTTATGATGTTCATTGCACTGGAAAGCAATACACTGTTAACTTAGCAGCATCATCTTGTGAATGTTGTCTCTGCGATATACAAGCAAAAGATGGATCTCGAGGAATTTGTTCACAATTTTTTAAAAAAGACATATAAGAACATATAGCCACATGATCATGCCGATACGTGATTCTTCAATGTGACCTAAGGTTGGGATTGAGCCTATAACTCCACCTCCATATAGAAAACCTAAAAAAAGTAAGGAAGAAGGCAGTTGATGAGCTCAAAAAGGTAAAATTAGCAGAGAAGGTAAGAAGTTTAGATGTACAAAGTGTAAACAGTTTGGACACAACACTTGTCATTGTACTAATTAATATTGCATCTAGAGAGGAAATATGTGGTAAGGGAACAAGTAAAAGCGATGAGGGAGAACACAAGTGGATCGAGGAGGAAGACCACTAGAATCAAGAAGAGAGACCACCTGTGTGAGTTAAAAATTTACAAGCGTTTGCGTTAGACGAGAGTATTATATATTAAAAAACAGAGATTAATTAAAGGTTCTATGCTCCTTAGGAATCATAAAGATTTCTAATTAATTACGCCTATTCATATTTAGACAACCCCCGATTAAGCTGGTTAATTATGATAATTAGCAAAACAGAATGCATTTCTTTTATTACTCTTGTATATCGTGTACAAAATTAATACAACTGAAAAAGAGGAAAAGCAACAATTATCATCTCTCTACTTTTCTCCTCTTCAAGGTATTTTTCCAAAATAATGTCGGCCATGCATCATGCATAAGCTTTCTTTGGTATTTCATTGAGCATTTGACATGCACACAAGTAATGTGCAAATTGCCTTTGGCATTTCATCGAACACTTGGCATGCGTACATGAACAATGCAGCATGCTCAAGTTTCTTTTGACATTCCGTGATATGCACACCATTTTTGGCATTTCATCGAACGCTTAGCATGCGTACATGAACAACGCGCTATGCACAAATTCTTTTTTGCACTTTGTCTAATACTTGGCGTGTGCACATAAATTATCCATCACGCACAGTTTATTTTTGACAAAAGCCAATTCAAAATAGCGGCAATCAATAATTTGATTGGAGCTTTCCGTCGACGGCTAAGCATCGAACTGATAGTCGTCGTCGTTGTCGTCGTCTACCGCTGACAGCTAAGCGTCAAGCGGATGATCATCGTCGTCGTTGTCGTCGCCACCTTTACCGCTGACGGCGAAGCGTCAAGCAGATCATCGTCGTCGTTGTTGTTGCCCATCGCCGACGGCTAAGTGTCAAGCGGATCGTCGTCGTCGTGGTTGTCGCCTACCGCCGACGGCTAAGCGTCGAGCGGATCGTCGTCGTCATTGTTGTCGCCTACCGCCGATGGCTAAGCACCAAGCGGATGATCATCGTCGTCGTTGTTGTCGCCACCTTTACCATCGACGGCGAAGCGTCAAGCGGATCGTCGTCGTCGTTGTTGTCGCCCACCGCCGACGGCTAAGTGTCAAGTGGATCATCGTCGTCATGGTTGTCGCCTACCGCCGACGGCTAAGCGTCGAGCGGATCGTCGTCGTCATTGTTATCGTCTACTGCCGACGGCTAAGCGTCGAGCGGATGATCATCGTCGTCGTTGTCGTCGCCACCTTTACCGCCGACGACGAAGCGTCAAGCGGATCGTCGTCGTCGTTGTTGCCGCCTACCGCCGACGGCTAAGTGTCAAGCGGATCGTCGTCGTCGTCGTCGTGGTTGTCGCCTACCGCCGACGGCTAAACGTCGAGCGGATCGTCGTCGTCGTGGTTGTCGCCTACCGCCGACGGCTAAGCGTCAAGCGGATGATCATCGTCGTCGTCATTGTTGTCGCCTACCGCCGACGGCTAAGCGTCAATTGGATGATCATCGTTGTTGTCGGCGCAGTAACAGCAGGCGGATGGCCACCTCCTTGGTCGATGATGACGCCACACTAGCAAAAGGGAACGTGCACCAATTCGGGATCAACAACGACAGGGCAATGCCTGTCAGCAAAGGTGTCGGAATGGCGACGAGCAGTCGTCTTTTCTTGGTTGACGATGACCCGACGTAGTAGAGGTTGATAACGGCATGTATAGCCCGGTGTGCATAGAAAACTCGATGTATGGAGTGCCTTGACTAGGAGAGAAGAGAAAAAAAAACAAATGAAAGTGAGAGGATCTAAACCCACCTTTCTATTGGCTCTCTTTTTTTTTAATTCAAGTTTCTTTTCTCTTTTTTTTTTTTGTGAGTAGAATCCTCCCTTTTTTTCTTCACTTCTCTTTATATAGAGAGAGGGTGAATGGAGGAGTGGAGGGAATGGTGGAGTGATGGAGAAGTGAGAGAAAATGGTAGAGAAGTGGAGTGGTGTAGGGAATGGTGGAGAAGTGTGGAGAAATAGAGAAAATGGTGGAGAAGTGGAGTGGTGGAGGGAATGGTGGAGAAGTGTGGAGAAGTAAAGAAAATAGTGGAGAAGTGGAGTGAGTGATGGAGAAGTGGTGGGAATGGTGAGAAAGTGGAGGGAATGATGGAGAGAGTGGTAGAAATGGAGGGAATGGTGGGAGATAGTGGAGGAGTGAATTTAGGGAAGTGATCTTTTCTTTTTTTTTTCTTTTTTTTTTGTGTTAACACCACCACTAAGTCGAGAAGGAAGATCACCCCTTGGGAGAGGTAGAAAAGCACTGATAAGTAGAGAGAAAATCAATATTACTGTCAGGGAAGAAAAGATACCAATTGAAAGAAGAGAAGGATTAATTGGTAGACTTGGAAGAGTATTAACTAGGAGAGGTAGAGGTCCATGCAAGATTTTTTCACTAATCAGCATATACCATTCTCCAATATATTTGTTGCTGCTATAAGAAATATATCTACTCGAGCCAGCGGAGCAACAGGAGAAACATCGAAAAGCCCTTATAGGCCAATATGTTTCTAACCATACTATTTATTAGTAGCTGATTATCAAGCTAATTCTTATATACTTATATATGGAGTTGAGCTATGATACTTTTACAAGTATCACCATCATGGTGCTATTAGGTTTTAAGCCATTGGATCTACTTTTTGATTATTAATAGCCCTTGGATTAAACACTATTCCACCTACCACCACCTACCACCATCATCTCAACCTCACATCTCTCCATCCAAGGGCTAAAAACTCACAAGTATCACCCCCATGATACTTTTACAAGTATTCTAGCCCTACTCCTTATATATGTATATTTAATTTTTTTTCTTATATGGATTTTATCAAAAGAGGGATAGGAGAGCAACTTAGGTCAGTGACAACTCAAGAATCTACTAGTAAGCTAGTCAACTTAGGCCAGAGGCAACTCACAAGTGATTTTTTTGGTCTATCGATCATTCTGTATTTTGGTTCCGTTTGTTTAGAGAGTTGTAAGTTACTTATATAACTATATCTTATAACTCAAGTTTGATACTTTTGTATTCGGTTCTAGCTATAACAATATCTTATAACTCAAGGTAGATCTTTTTGTATATGGTTCTAGTTTTTGGAAACGAGTGCTTAACTGGAAGATTGAAGAGGTTAGATCATTTAATTTTGATTTTGGTTCAAGTTATTCGAAAGCAGTGCTTAATTGGGAGTTTTAAGAAATCAGTGATAAACTTTAAAAGTGGTTAAATTGAAATTCGAGTTTTGGTTTATTTCTCTTGAATCTAAAGTTAACTTGTTAAATTCTCTTGTTAGTTCTCTTGTTAATGTTATATAGTAGTTAGTTTTCTTATTAATATTAAATGCTCTTGTTATTCTCTTGTTAGTTCTCTACTAAATTTAAAGTCAACTTGTTAGTTTTCTTGTTAATATATAGCTTATGTTGAACGTTAGTTATCTTGTTGAACATGTTAGTTCTAGTTTTACGTAGCAATGAACCTATTACTAACATGTGGTTGTTACTGAATAAATGTCAGTTTTCTAGGTTTATGTATTGTGATTAGTTATCAGGAATGGTGCATTGGACTAGTGGTTTAGTACATGTAGTTGTTGCATAGCTGCAAACTACGTAATGTGTAGTTGCAATGCACATTATTAAGTATATCTCACATATAGTTAATTGCAGGGCACATAAAAGACACTATAAAGATCTATGTAATGACTAAATAACTTAAATGGTTTGCATGATATATTGCAAATCATTATATTACATAATAGGTCACTCACTTGGAAACAAAATAAGGTGGCATGCATAATAATAGCTAGCCCAGAATACCAAATATATATAATATGAGTCCGTTCATATTATTAGATACCATAATAAAATAATTAGGACAATAAATATTAGAAGAAGATAGTATTTGTGAATCTTCTAATTGCCTTTCTCCTTTAGCTTATCTGGACCATCGCCATTTTGGCTATTAACCTATCCATTTCCTCTCAAAGTGCCTTTTCTCGAATTTTCAATGCTGTCAGCTTTTTCCTAAGAGCATAATTATCTTCAGTAATAATTGAAACTTTATTTCCAATGCTATTACTTTCTTTTTCCATGGCCAATTTGTTTTAGGAGTTTGATGATGTATTCCTTTCCTCGTTCACATATCTCTTGATCATGCCAACAAAAACTCCATAACCATTTCTCTTGTAGTTTATGTAGCCATAAAATCATCTTTCGGGATTATCAATTATTAATGATGTTCAGAGGAGCCTTTAGTCTACAGAAGCAAAGAGGATAGTCCATATTGAATAGACCATTGGTGCAACTACTAGATAATGAGGCAGACATTTTGTTGCAACCAAAGATGAAGAAAAAATAAAATAAAATGACGATAAGGCTTAATATAATAAGAGAAGCAATTTTTCATTCTCACATAGTATATTTCAAAAAAAAAATTTATTTATTCTTGAGAGAGGAACTATATGTATACACATGTGAGATCAAGGAAGAAAAAGCATGTGTTGTTGATGTATTTGGAAACTATAGGAGCATGCATGTCCTAGCTCCAATAACTATGGTGATGTTTGTTATGTTGTTTGATACCTTCCTTATGCAATCATTGTACGAATACTGTTCCTGTTTGGAACCTCTTGTATTGTACTGTTTGTTGAGCCTTGAACGTACAGGGGAGACTCTGTCCGCGGTACAGGGGAAACCCTGTCCGTTCGGCGCTGTCGGCGGTCCGAACCCGGCCAAATAGGCGTGGGGCTTGGGGCGTGACAATGTTGCTGCTGGGAGGAGAAGGAGATGGATTAATGGTTGAAAGGGTGAAAAAGTGGAAAAAAAAGTGGGGAGCAACATTCTAGAAGGAAAATAATGGATTTTTAATGGATTCCCGTTATTTTGAAGAGTATTTTTGGTATATCTACTAATACATTTTGAGAAGTGGACATATCACTTACGAAACCATGATGGCAGGGGGGTAAATGGATAATTCCATAATCAGGAGAGGGCAAAGTATAGAAATTTAAATGCCAGTGGGAAGTAAAAAGGTGAGTTTTGAAAGGAAAATTTTCTATAATTTAGCCTTATTTATTTGGTTGGGAGGTTCCTTTTACCTGTAAATTGTGAAGAGAGAGGGAGAGAGAACATAAAGGAGATAGAGAAAGAGAGAAAGAGAGAGAAGGAGCTCGAGGTGAGTTTGTGATCGATGAGGTGGATTTTGGAGCATGATTTTGAAGATAGGTAAATATATATTATTTTGATTAGTATTTCCAGGATTATAATATGTCAGTAAATAAATATAGTAAATTATGTTTTAGAAGGTGATTTTGCTGAAGTTTAAAATGGGATTCTGGTGCTGAACTTCTTTCGTTCAATTTCTGTTGGTAGCAACATTTTAGGTGGGTTCTAGATGACCGAACGCAGTGAACTAACCTCTACATCTATTGTTCTATCTGTTACAGTTTGAAGACACTTGCTAGTATTACAGTAGTTGTTCCCTTCCTTGCATATCCATGTATCCGTATATGAGATTACTTATTATTGATGCCATGAACATTTATGCTGATTACAATTTTTTATTTTTGTTGCACATTATTCTTATTGAGATCCTGTGTTACAAGCAAACATGTCAATATGCTAAAACAATTACAGACATATAACTTATGTTATCTATTTGATTATTAATCATGACCATAACCTTTATTGGGCCAGACTGAGCTCGATTGTAAGTGGTACGACATTATGATTCTGAATGGGGTCGCGCCCTATGAATGCCCCTCTCGGGCTATGGTAGCTGACTAGATGTGCTAAGTGTATGCATGTGGGTCAGGCCACCAGGTTAGTGTGGTTACCGGGCATGTGGCGGCACAGGCAAAGCCAAACCTATGAGACGGCCGGTGTAAGTTGATGCATATGATATTTGCTTTCTATTCTCTGTGACTTTACAGTAGGAACCCGATTATTATTTGTTTGTTTCCACAGCCACAGATAGAGGTATGGTAGTTATTTATTTTTCTATTCATATTATACTCAGTTATTCGTTTATTTACTGTTCTTTTACTATTTTTGTATTTGATAAATCTAGTGGTGTAGGTCTATCAGATCGATTTTGAACCCACTGTAAACTATTGATTATAGTTCTCAAGCGCTCCTTTATTGTTTCTTTTTCATAGCATTCAGCACCAGTTATAGCAGCAAATCGATGTAAGGAGATCGTAAGTTAGAAAGCATCTCCTACCAAGTTGTGCGATAGCTAGAGGATGACCTTATAGATCCAGTTCCTATACAGCAGCTTGTATATGATATACCGATGAGACCATTAAGAGATGTATATCTTGCATGTTGTGAGATATTGGGGTTGTCATATACGTACAATTCATTTATGATATTATAAGACAATGTGATTGTTTTTATATATATGCTGCTATAATTGTTGTATTATTTATTTATTTTGATATCTACTTAGTTGTCAACTCTTAGAAATTGTTGTATACTAGTTGTAGACTCCTAGGATTATTGATAGATTGTGGTTGTTCGCTTCAGGTGTACGAGGTGTACTTTATACATCTGGCGGATCTATCGATACCCTTGGGGGCTTTTGCTGTGAATCCTAGACGTGACCAAAAAGGTGGAGAGCACCAAGAGGAAGGTCTAAGAGGAAAGAGAAGGCTCTTCTCTTGCATGTTTGGTTTATACAGGATAACCCAAACCAAACACGCCGTACGGAAAAATGGTAAAACATGTGCAACCATCCGAAAGTGTCAATGAAAGGGAGGAGCCCGAGAGATATCAACTCCCTATCTACTACTTGGGGGAGTCTGAGAGCAATCGACCCAACTTACCTGCCGAATATCGGAGAGGAGTCTGAGAGAAATCGATTCTCCATGAGGTGCAAGGAAGCAAGTGAAATTAAACTAATAAGTTGGTTAAAGTTATGAGAGGAGTTGTGGTGCATAATGAAACCAATCAAATAGATGGTTAAGATATATAGGAAAATGAATAAACATATTTACATTGATCTAGTGGCATCTTGTATACATCGAGGCATTGTCACGCCCGGGTACCAGCGGAAGCATATCCGGTCGCGTGCACAGACCCGCCGTGTACACCACCACTCAAGTATACACAAGGCGTCTACAAACCATATAGTAAAAGCATATAATTCTAACCAGGTAATCAGAGCACGACTTTTAAACTTATACAATCCAAACCTTAATACATGAAAGAAAAATAAAGTACAATTTACAAAAAAAACTTAATATACATCTCTGTACTAAACTACATAAACTGGTGGAGGTCGTCTAGTACACGTCCAAAAAGGCTCTAGCTAGCCGCAGACCCCTCGCCAAGAACCCTAGCCTTTTCCGGGGTGGAAGGTTCTGTAAAAACAACAACAAAGAGGGCGTGAGAACTATTAAACAATAGTTCCCAGTGGGTAAGCCGCCGAGAGTGGCGAAGTACACCACTAGGTCAACTGTGGCATGAGTAGATAGCAATAAATAAGCGAGTAAATGCAGATAATACAATAAGCAATTATATGCAACAGATATGGAAGTAAACTACTCATGCTATTTGCTCAACCATAAATAAATAACAATAGATTGCAGGTATCAGTTATCATGATAGATTCTATCAATCATATTACTTGACAATTTAACCAAACATATATCAGAATGTATGCAAGATAATTCACTTTACTGAAATTACAGATGATATCATGTAATTACCTTGTTCCATAGCAAGAAAGAGACATAATGTCATTCATTATGTTGCTAACCAATCATGATGTCAACTTCTAGGTTGTTCATCACTAAGCTCACTTTAGATGTCAACTTTCTAGTCTGTTCATCAATAAGTTCACTTAACCCAAGACATATAGTAACTTTACTACTCTGTCCAGCTAAGGTTAAAGTACTTGACATAACCCAATTTCCAACGGACTTACACAAGGTAAGTTCAAGCCGCGCCGTGCCTAATGGCCCCGTGGTAGTCAACATCCCCACTCTAGGAATGAGCCTCCCCCACGGCATTCCATTTCGGCGCTCACTTCGTACATTTGCGAGCATCTGTCGCTAAGCTGTTCGGGAGTGCTGGCTTGGGGGGGAGCGACCCCGCAAGCGTGTGCAAACGCGCACAATGGCATGCAAGCCGTAGTCCACAGTACCAGTCTCACAACAACATCATGTCCCTGACATGGAATCTCAACTCAAGCCACTCCGGAACGCGGGGCTTGGGGGGCGCGACCCCCGCAAGCATGTACGAAAGAGCATAATGGCATGCTAGCTATAGTCCAGGGTACAAATATCTCAACAGCATCATGTCTCTGACATGGAATCTCAACTCGACCCAAGGTCGGCACTGTAGTACCCAATCATAAGTCACTATCAACAACTTGTTGACAAGATTCTACCAGTCGTTAATATAACTTGACAAGTTAAAGCTTTACATCACACTAGTGATTCTATCAGGCTATACCTGGTCAGTCACTCACAATCTCTCACTACTCCTTACACATAAGGAAAGTGGTTTACTAAGGTTCTGTTCATAGACTCATGGCACATAACCTGAAGTTCAATATAAACTTCTATTACTTGAAGCAAACAAATATGAAACAATCACCTCTACTTGACTATACAAGTATGTCATCATATTTAAATCTAGTTATCTACTAGATTATATTCAGTTGTATATCATTCAATTATGCCATCATATAAACTTCTAGTTACTTACTAGAATATATACCACAATATGAATCTATCATGTGAATGTAGAAACTAACAGAGTAATACAAGCAAGGAATATAAACGATAAAATACTTTTCACATGATCTCCATGCCATTCATTCTACAATTAGGAATGCATATGCAAACACAAGCCTTTACCTGATCTTTCAGAGTTTAGCCATTATACTTGTTATATAACATTGCATAGCTCAATCCTAAGTACATCAGTCTCTTTGTTGTTCAACAGAACTAATTGGTCCATTCACGAATTTACCATTCTATCCTCGTGGATAACATCAAGCCAAATTGCATATGCAAGCTACTAGTATCATGAATCCATAGTACTTAACAGGTAACCATGTAGAATGGACAAGTCATGAATCTTTCATTACCATTTAAAGATGCTATCATTTCCGATATGATCTACATATCAGTGCATGTCTCAATGCCTTAAACTATACATATATTCACATGAATATGAAATAACTTCAACTCAGATGTCAAAGGAGACATAGAGGGAATTCACCCATTTCGGGAAGGTCCGACCCACCTATCACCAAGCTCAATCCAGCCAAAAGGAGTCCCGAACCCTGCTCAACGGAGCCTCGACGCTGCTGAAAACGAAACACGAAAAGCGCATCAAAACTACGGCCGAAATGTCCAATTTCGGTACAATTTGCACTTAGTACAAAGTAATAACTTGAATCCCTGTTTTGGGTTCAGTTAATACCTCAAATTAAGCTTCTAAAAGCCTTTACACATCAGCCGGAGATACTCCGAAAGTCCGTTGCAAGCCCGCTGCGAACAATTTCCAAAACGGCATCATAGTCGTCAAATATCAATAGATATAGTCGGAATCTTGAAAATTCAGTTTCCTCACAGCAATTTCAGCTTACCTTTAGTTGGAACACCTTCTAAACCAGCCTCCCAGGTCACCAAAAGAGCTTAATGTGATTCGCAAACCTGCTGGGAAGAGAAAAGCTCAAACTGCATCAATTCGCTCGATTGATCCGCGTATAGGCCGAAATAACTTCATAAATAGCGGAACATCTCCAATAAGCTTCAAAGTAGCTTATCCCAGGTCTAAGGAGGTTCAATCACAGCTAATTAACTCATATTTAATAGCTGAATTCTCAGTTTAAGTCAGTTGGAAGCAAAAACTCAAAATCACTAATCAAATCGACGAATAGAACGCCGATAACGGAAAAATCGAGTCGTTTACCTTCTCAAGCTTCCAACCAGCAACTCACTGGTTTGGTGCTGCGAAAAACCTTCCAAAATACCCTCTCACACGTCCACAAAGGCTCAGTGACACTCGCAAGCAGCGAAGAACAAGCGAGGCGACGAAATCGAGCTAAATCATTGATTTCTATGTAGAGAGAGAAAACTTCTAGAGAGAGAGAGTAAGAGAGGTGCAAGGCTGCTTCTCAGAGCTCTAGCATCATCCACAAGGGTCCAGGGGTCGTGCTGGGGTAATATGGATAGAGACAAGATGTGAAATTACTTAAATAACCTTGCTGCCACGTTTCTGCTAGTCTGTACCGGTACAAGGTGATGGCTGTACCGGTACAGCAAGCAGAAAAACACTGATTTCGCCAGATCAATGCACTTTCTTACTTTTAACCCTCCAATCACTCTCTAACTTGTCCAAAAACTTGTCCAAACCCTTTAGAATGTGTAGGGCAGTTTCATTTACCTTTTCCCACGTTCGAACTTCGTAATTGACCAAATTCGAAGCATTGCAATTGATAATGCATTTGCGATGCACTTTTCCATTTCTAGTTACTTACTTACTCTAGTAACTTATCAAAAACCTTTCAATAGTCTTGCAAAAGTCGTAGACCAGTTCCAAAAGCCGATCCAACCCTCGAACTTACCAAGAGGCTCAAGATTCAGTATATTACAGGCATTGTAGTTGTAATTGAAGTTATTGCATTTATTTAGTAGAAATATCTGTTGTTATCATAAATTATCTACTAATACTTTGTTTGGACCAAGTGAGTATAGAGTGCTACTTTTGGCAGCTGCACTCACTAGGAACTAACTGTAATTCTTACGCTTTTATTGTTTATCCTTTTCTGGAGCTTACATTGTCGGTGAGGTGCGTGACCAAGGCAAGGGTGTTGCGGAATAGTGGATCTAGAGAGAAGTTTAGATATACCATTTATTTTGGACAATCAAACATTATAATATTTTGGGATCAAAACATGTAAACTTTAATATAGTTTAATATTTGTGAAATGGTTTCAATAGTTATAGAAGCCAACTGCCTCTTGTGCAAGTGACAAAGGGCTTAGTGATTGGTACCCGAAGTCCCATGTTCGAAGCCTAATCACATTTTTCGCTAAGTTTATTTCTAAAAGAAATAAATAAAGCGGGAGCATACTACGTACGTACCTTTCTCCAAAAAAAAAAAAAACTTGTAGAATTTAAAATTGTTTAAAGTTGAATCTTTTAAATTAGTAGTTGTATACTTTGATATTGCATATAGCATATCATATATGATTGTATGGGTTGGTATGTGATTTCGCTTCGTGCGGATAGGAAAAGTCTTGCCCATTCGGCCGTTCTGTTGCAAATGACTGAGCGGGCCTAATTGGTGGTCTCGTGGTGTGACACACACAACCAAGATGATTAGAATACTATCTCAAAAAGTTAAATATTAATTAATTAACTAAAGTAGTTAAGTGATACTATATAACTATATTAATTACTTTTCATATGCTGATAAATAAATTTAAATCCAAATATAACTATTCAAGGAGAGCAAAAGGAGTTCACAACTGGTGGGTACCACTAATACTGCAAACGACAACCACCAAACCATAACTCCGTCTAAGCGCATACCTCCGTCTCCAAATACTATCACTCCAGAATAGCTCGTCATAATATATCTGACTATTCAGGAATACGCTATTCATTTTTACTAATATTATCTGGATGCATCTCTTTGATCTCGACTGTATCTGGCCATCATAGTATACATCGATTATACCAACTAGTTTATTCAAATGTCACCTAGTACATCGATCCTCACACGATGTATGCTGCTACCTCAATACGTTACCCCTATTCGATTGTCATGGTCTATGAATCTCAAGGTTAGATTTTAACCCTATCTTCTTGGCAGTTTTAGATCATATTTCGGCTAAGTAAACCCGATGAACATTGACTCACACATATCCTACTCTAAATCTCCACTTCAAGACTGCAATAACTACATGATTGCAAATAATCAGTCAATTGATTTTCCTTGTCCATATGATCACATAGAGCTCATAACTATGCCCGAAGATCAAAAACAACACTATAGTACCGGAACTCCGGTACTATAGATAGTATAGTAGCCTAACTCTATATATATATATATATATATAGCAAGTAGATCATACTAGCATAATTAATTAATTGCAAATATCCTCATATTTTCTCATGCAATTAAATTTGAACATAAGAAACAGACAATGTAGAAATTTAGCAAAGATGATAAATTTTATTTAAATGGCGTAGCTCGTAGAGACAACCCATACTAAACACTCGTCGAGATTACAGTGGTGTTAGTAGCCTAAAATAAAATCATTATGGAGGCCCCATATAAGGTTGTCCCCAAGGGCCACTAAACCTAACTTTAATGATATAATAATAATAATAAATCATAAATATGGACACTTTGTGTGCTATATCTAAGATTTGATGGTCAATATGATAAAATTAATGTCACGCCCCGGATTACACTTTCCCCGGGCACGCCGACAAATCCGCCGTATACAAAGGAATTTCCCCTGTATACGAAGCGTTAGCTGTACCTGTAAATCAAACACTACTACGAACAGTAGTAGAGAGCTGCTAGAGAAAACAGAAGCTAAACAAACTGAGTTTCATATACATAGTCCAAATCCAAAATACAAAGCTACTCGCACTGGCGAGTTAAGTCCACTATGTACATAAACTCGAAACAAAACATCTACCTGCAGTAGGGGCACCTCTAGCTCAGCACGTCGGGTAGGGCTCTAACTCGCGACGCCCTTACCTCGATCCTGATCCGCGGAAGGCGCAGCAGCCGAAACCTGTGGCTCNCTCGTTTCTGGGCGACCCTAACAATGTTCTGGGCGCCCGAATCTGGCAAAACTTCAGTTTTGCTTATTTGAGTGCGCCGAGTCCAATTCTGCATCCAATTCGTGCAGAATTGACTCCGACTCAGTCCGACACTCTCCAGAGATGTCGACCAGTCTATAATACTGAAGCCAATCCTATCCAAAGCTCAGGAACACTACAATTAAATCGACTGTCACTAACGCAAGTGGCAAATGATCTGGCGGTTAGTACTCGATCGAGGTCTCAAGTTCGAATTCTAGTTGATTCATATTTCGAGCTCAATTTATTTTTTAAAAAAATAAATGAAATGGGTAGCATGCTACCTTTCTTTTTAAAAAAAAATCACTAAAAGGTTAGGGACCACATTTGAGAAAGGAACTCAGTGTAAACAAATCTAGTGCCCAAAGAGGTGAGTTTTTTTTTTTTTTTTTAAGAAAAGTAGTATTCTATCTGTTTCGTTTATTTTTTTAAAAAAAATTAATTAAAAATATGAAGTAATTAAGATTCAAATCTAGAATTTCAGATACCAATCAGCAAATCTTTTGCTATTTACGCTAGAGACGGTCAATTCAAAGAGGTGAGTTGTGCCTCCAACTTGGAGCATTGCAGTTCATGCAATGTCTTTTTTTAACTGCCGCAAAATGTTGGGCGTTGATTGGCATGTGACAAATATTTTAGTTTATATATAATTCAAATATTTTAGTTTATAATTAAAATAAAATTTACTATAAAGTGATGAGCTTTTAAATTGTGTTCCTACCTTAACTTTTGGTTGCATAAAATTAATTTATTTATGCAAATTTAGTTTGAACATTTTAAGAATTTAAATTTTATCAGGCTAAGTTCAATCCAGTCTACTTATTTAAATTTAGTTTCGAGTTACTTTTTAGAATACAAGTTTCCAAATTAGTTATTATTTAAAAGCAACAAGTCACATAATATTGAGACAAATTCAGATTTTTTGTGTTAATAATTCCCTAGTTATTATATAAAATTAGTCAAGTCATCTAAGTTAAGATCAATTCAAATATTAGTGTCTCATACCATAGAATTTTTCCTGTTGTTGAATTTTTATAAAATTTTTAAAATAATCAACTTGCCGCTACTGTAAAGATTGTCATTTGTTTTAGAAAAAGAGGTGACACGGTGTCAAGAACTACTTCCAAAGTCTCTAATAAGTTTATATATATATTTGTAACGACCCAGCCCACTAGCGACAATAACTCGCTGGGCCCAACCATAGCCCAAAATGCTTAAGCCTAGTTATTATTATTAGTGTCTAAGTCTCTTATAAAGACAATGACAATCTCATTCCCATCCGATATGAGACTATTAGGGTGTCACAGACTCCTCCCGTTAAGGTCCTGACGTCCTCGTAAGTCCAATCACACATACAGCCCAAGATCACCAGGCGATGTGAGACTCGTCTCGCTAGCCCGTCATCCAGACCATGGCTCAGCCGAGACTCACCACACATGTCCAGCTGGTGAACCGGCTCTGATACCAAATGTAATGACCCAGCCCACTAGCAACAATAACTCGTTGGGCCCAACAACCGGCCCAAAATGCTTAAGCTCAGTTATTATTATTAGTGTCTAAGTCTATTATAAACACAATGACAACCCCATTCCCATCCGATGTGGGATTATTGGGGTGTCACAGACTTCCTCCGTTAAGGCCCTGATGTCCTCGTCAGTCCAATCACACACACAGCCCAAGATCACCAGGCGATGTGAAACTCGTCTCGCTAGCCCGTCATCCAGACCCTGGCTCAGCCGAGACTCGCCACACATGTCAAGCTGGTGAACCGGCTCTGATACCTAATGTAACGACCCAGCCCACTAGCAACAATAACTCGTTGGGCCCAACCATAGCCCAAAATTGTTAAGCCCAGTTATTATTACTAGTGTCTAAGTCTCTTATAAATACAATGACAATCACATTTCCATCCGATGTAGGACTATTAGGGTGTCACAGACTCCCCCCGTTAAGGTCCTGACGTCCTCGTCAGTCCAATCACACACACAGCCCAAGATCACCAGGCGATGTGAGACTCGTCTCGCTAGCCCGTCATCCAGACCCTCGCTCAGCCGAGACTCGCCACACATGTCCAGCTGGTGAACCGGCTTTGATACCACTTTAATCTGTCACGCCCCGGGGTCCCTTTTTAGTTTAAAGTATAGCGGAAAAGCGTCTGAAATTTTTTTTTGAAAACCTAACCCCAGAGTATGCCAGATCCGCCACAAATACAGGAGATCCACTGTTCACACAGACAGAGTCTCCCCTGTATTTGCACGGCGTCATACAAGTACAGAGTTCAAACATGATACAACCATAACCAGATGAGCATACAAATAACCAACAGTTATACATTCCTACACCATTCACCACAGTTTCACATTTATACATTCAATATTTAAAAATAAATCCACATCTATCAGTTAAAATGTTTCCAACCACAGAAATAGGTTTTGAAATACTAAGATACAGAATCCACAGAAAACTTTTTGAAAACTGTTCCCTATACAGGAACTTTTATCTTTTAAAAACGTTACCACGAGGGGTAGAAATCCATTCAACATTTGAAATCCACAAATTCCCTTTTTTTTTTTTATTACATCATAAAGCCAATGAAAATATAATGTTCAACTGAAATATCAAAAACTGAACCATAACTAGATCTAAGTTATTTATTTGGAGAACCGACCAACCGGGTCACATATGTAAATACAAGAACAGACTAACCAGGTCGCAGATGTCATAACCAGATAAAGTCTACTCTACTCCTACACAATGATACTACATATGGAAACAACTGAGTAGAGTAAATATGAAAATAGCATGGGTGCAAGGCTCAACGTGTATAAGGTAAGCAGTATAAACAACAAGGGTAAAGGAAACGTCACCGAACGTGCACTACTGTACCGACGTCGGATCGAAGTACCCACTTGTACGTGTCTGACGAAAATCTCTCGACTATGAAGACGGTGCAACCGAACCTACGAAAGGTCCACCGGGTTAGAACCTAACCCACTACTAAGAAACCCTCAAAGCATAACCCCACAAATAAACCCACGGGAA
Source organism: Ananas comosus (assembly GCF_001540865.1). Classification (NCBI taxonomy): domain Eukaryota; kingdom Viridiplantae; phylum Streptophyta; class Magnoliopsida; order Poales; family Bromeliaceae; genus Ananas; species Ananas comosus. Next base: position 9,776,329 of record NC_033622.1, read on the forward strand.
TCGGTTTCCCAAAATCGATTACCGAACACACCGGAAGTCCCGAACCACGCACCGAAAATCAACGATTGGTTTCCGGAAAGGCTTGGGGCCTTGGACGATCAGTCCAGAGGTTATCCTCAGCCTACACTTGCTGCCAACAACAGCCACATCGAAGCAAAAAGCATAAAAGCCCTTACCGCTACATAGAATCACATCATTTTATGTGATTTCTAGGCTTTTCTGGACCGTGCACGCAAACCAGAGATCGATTAATCAGACCGTCGCACTCGTTGATAGGTTTCAGTGTGCCGGAGGCCGTGCTCACCTCCGACAGAACTCGTTGGGCCCAACAACCGGCCCAAAATGCTTAACCCCAGTTATTATTACTAGTGTCTAAGTCTCTTATAAACTCCATTCCCATCCGATGTGGGACTATTTTGGGACTATTGGGGTGTCACAGACTCCCCCCATTAAGGCCCTGACGTTCTCGTCAGTCCAATCACACACACAGCCCAAGATCACCACCAGGCGATGTGAGACTCGTCTCGCTAGCCCGTCATCCATACCCTGGCTCAGCCGAGACTCGCCACACATGTCCAGCTGGTGAACCGGCTCTGATACCAAATGTAACGACCCAGCCCACTAGCAACAATAACTCGTTGGGCCCAAACCACCAGCCCAAAATACTTAAGCCTAGTTATTATTACTAGTGTCTAAATCTCTTATAAACCCCATTCCCATCCGATGTGGGACTATTGTGGGACTATTGGAGAGTTATTGTTGGTAGTGGGCTGGGTCGTTACAATATTATTATACGCTAAAATACAAAAATTTTGTTATAAATATTTATTTTTTTATTTCTCTTTCTCGATTTTCAAAATTCTATATTTTTCTCTCTTAAAATGTTAGAAATATTTCCAGGAATACGATGTTATTGGAGAAGGCAAAATGACCAAATTATTATTATTTCTTCGATAAAAAAAAAATAATTTTTAAATATATTTTTATCGTTCTGAATACTATTTTCGGTATAAATTATAAAAAGTGGATGGAATAGTAATGAAATCTTGACAGAAGGGGTCTAAATGCAATAACTTAAAATGTTGAGAGAATAAAATATAAATTTTTAAAAGTTAGAAAAAAAAATTAAAAAAATTGTATATTTATAAAAAAAAACTTTTGTAATTTAGTCTATATTATATTTAGATATGGAGCCTAATGTTTGTATTACATATTTCTACACCATCGATTGTCACTGTAATTTTATAGTTTTGTTGGAGTAAAAACAAAAAATCGAAATATTTTCGGATTTTCAAGACCTTTCAAAAACGCGAAAGTGGATGGTTCTGGAAAGGCGCGCCCAAACTAGGGCTCAAACGCTCGGTGCAGGGAACAAATTTCGGATGCGCTCACGGTAGGTGTGGACACGAGTCGGTCGCCGCGACGCCGACGCCGACGCCGACGCTGGTTCGACGACACGTGGTGGAATTCGAAGGGCTGCGGATCCGGGAGAATTGGGGCATCGTCGACCGACACGTGTCGGTTTCGCTCCGGGAATAATAAGTGGGACCCGTGTTGACCGGTCAGGACGCGTGCGTGTCGGAGCGGCGCCTCTTTTTTTTCCTAATTGAAATTCTGCGGATGTTTTAAATGCGGTGTCGGCCGACACCTACGCGCCGTTTCCGAACTTTGGCAGTTGACTCTGCCGCTCCCCCCGACCTTTACCAATTAATGCTGATCATCATCATCATCATGAATCACCGTAATAAAAATATAAAATTAATTTCACACATATCCCTACAAATATAATAAATTATAAATATATTTTTATAAATTTTAATTTTTATTTACTGTCCCTACAAAAGTACTAATATTTTCAAATATATCTCTGCCGTAAGAGTTCGTTAGAAAACTTTAATTAACCATAGATTAAATAGTTAATTGTGATTAGTTTATTAGATAACTTGACATTTTTGTTCCTGTTGTGTCTTTTAGAGAGGCATACTTGTGATGGCAAAATTGACATTTTATTTAAAATATAAACAGTTTTATAACTGTAACAAAACAGAGGAATATATTTAAAAATATTAAACTTTTGCAAGAATAATATATAAAAATTAATCTTTATAAGAATATATTTGTAATTTACTATATTTGTCGCGACGTGTATGCATTTAACCCTAAAAAGTAATTTGCCAATATTTGTTTACTTATATATTTATGGACAAAATGTAAGGATACCGTCCATATTATTGGTCAGCGAACTTTTGACGATATTTTATTTTGAACCCCCTTTTATTATTATTATTATTATTTTTGTAAATGAGCCAGTTTTAAATGTAATCCCCAAAAGTTACAAAATACTTAAGATATCTTCAACATAGATAGTCAATATTATTTTTATCAATCCACAACAAAAGAACCCATCAACCGCACATTGAAATGTTCAGTGCTTTCGTATTCTTATTAGGGTAAGTTGGAATTTTGGAGTGACCAGTCCAAGTCACCACACTCATCTTAATTTGAAGCACGTACTTTGTCGACACACACCAACTCCGTGCGAAAGTGATTTCCACCGAAGCACGAAATTGGTGCATCTATAGCTGGTTGATATATAATTTGCTTCTAATAAAGTGGGTGTGCTACTTAGTTAAACAAGTGGCAAAGGGCTTCGTAGTTGGTATCCGAGATCCAAATTCGAATCCTAGTTGATTCACATTTTCAGCTAAGTTTATTTCTAAATGAAATAAACGAAGCAGGTAGCGCACATGCTACCTATCTCTCTCTCAAAAAAAAAAAAAAAAAAAAAAAAAAAAAAAAAAAAAAAAAAAAAAACTTGCTGGCCTCATTTTCCACAAAAAATAGTACTGCGGAAAGAGACATCAAGTAGCTAGGCCTTTAGTCTGAGGGGGTACTGAAGCCTTCAGCTTCATTCACTTATTAAAAACTATAGCTTTAATTATGTTGGCCTTTTTCTAATTTTCCTTTCAAGTTGGGGCCATCTGATGTTCCCTTTCTCAGCACTTTTTAGTCAAATTCTTATACAAAGTCCTAATCAATGGAGGGCTGAGGGATCCAAACACCCTCATTATATAGAAATTGAAAATCCCAAAAGAAGTAAAGAGTTTTGCTTGGTTGGTATTAACTATTAAGAGGGCGTGACTTCACGGCAGACAATTTGTGAGAGGAGTGGATTTCGGGTTCAACAATTGATGGATCCTCCCTCTATGGAAGTGAACTGAAAACGATTGGTCATTTATTTGCTGGATATATGTATACTTGTTTTTTATTCTGTAAGTACTAGAGCGAGTTTTTTACTCAAATGTGCTATCGCATATGGCTCGTGAACTTGGAAAGAGGTTAAGGGAACTTAAGAAGAACCTAACTACTCTATTGGCTACGTGGTGGGCTCTCTGGCTCGAAAGAAGAAAAAAAGAACACCACGTATTAGGGAGAGGAGCCGAAAACCGATACAAGGTGATTGGAGGGTATTCGGATTCGGAAGCAGCTAAGACATTGGGATGCAGCTTGACCTTGATTGATTTTGGAGTAGTAGGTCTCTCCTGTGCTTGCTTATTTGGCCGATTTTACTTGGTGCTTGATTGACCAATTTTACTTTGTACTTGTTTGACCCCTTCCTCCCTCCTCTACCTCCCCACTCTAATTAGCAGTGGTGCTCTATTCTTGTTTTGTTTTTCAATCTTTGTTTATTTTCCTTTTCCTCCTTTTTCTTTTATTACTATTATGTTAGGCTTTCAGAGGCCAGATTGTCTCATCTTTTTTAATTAAATTTTTTTGCTTAATGAATGAAGTGGACAGTTTGTTACCCTTTTTAAAAAATTATTGTTTTATTATGCAAATGGTCAGTGTTTACTATCAGTGACTACAAGTATAAAATAGTTTTATTCTTCTCTAATCTTAATTTTTAAAAGAGACTCCAAAACTTGATTCTCTCTCACCACCCGTACGGACCACCTCAATGCTCCTTAATTAATTAGAGCTCCAACTCGGCTCGGGTCACGACACGCAAGAATGCACGATCGAATACAAGAAACACTCCTTAATTAATTAGCATGGTAATAAGAATCCGGCTTCTTGACTGTACGGAACACCATGCTTGAGGGATCTTGCTCCAAGAGGCTTCAATTAATTAGCGCACGAAGAATAGTCTCAGCCGCACCAACCTTTTAATTTAATTTGCATGGCTCTTAATTGTGTCGCAACTTCTTTAATTTGGCCGTAGCATGTATATATAATACATGTCTCCTAATTAGAGTCTAATTCTAATTCAATTAGAATTATACTCCTAATTATAATCCATATATGCCAAATTAAATCTAAATAATATCTAATCCCAATTAGATTAGGATTTATCCTTAATTTAGATAACTACAAATCTAAACCAAATATAACAATTTACTATCAGTGACTACAAGTACAAAATAGTTTTATTCTTCTCTAATCTTAGTTTTTAAAATTTTACTCTTTACAAGCAAACTGAACCAATCCAATCTCTTTAATTCAATGCAAAGATACTGCATTGATCCTCCTTATTAACGGGCTACGTAGCATTTCTCAACCTAAAATAATTGTTTGCTCTATCTTTCCTATACTTATAAAATCTGATTTATCTTAAATAATAAGATTGTAAGAACGCTGATTTCATTATGAGTAGGGCCAGTTTTGATAAATTTTTCCCTTTTTTTCTCTAATAACCAATTCAAGCATTTCAAAATCACCTCTCAGTAGGTCAAAATTTATTTATTTCAAAATCTTTTTTATTTTCAGTCGTTTCATATGTTTCGCTATGCTCAATTCAAATCAGAATATTGGGTTTACTTTTTTAATTTTCTTCATTATTCATTTTAGAACTGTAAGTATTTTGAAACTTTTAGAAGAAGGAAATTTTTTTTTTCAATTTTCTAACTCTTCTTTAGAGTTCTTTATAAATGGGTTTAAAAAAAAGGTGGCCCTTTTCAGGGATTGTATAATGATATAAATAACTAAGCTTCCACAGATTTTATAATTCTAATGATGTAAAGCTCTTTGACTCACAACTAAGTTATCTCAAGAAAATAAAGAGTTACCGACCGTCCCTAGAGCAAGTAATAAAGGGTTTGATGGTTGGTACCCGAGACGCAAGTTCGAATCCTAATTGATTCACATTTTTAGCTAAGTTTATTTCTAAATAAAATAAAAAAAACAGCTAGCGTGCTACCTATCTCTCAAAAAAAAAAAAAGAAGAAAAAAACAAAGAAAATAAAGAGTTACAAATTAGGACATAAATTGAAGAATAAAAAAAAAAAAAAAAAAAAAAGGCAAAATTTGTAATTCAACCCATCAATAAAACCGGTACGTCAAATATTCCGAAGCATCTCAAAGAAATATTTACATCCATATTAGAGGAAATCTCCATACCTTAAAATATTTGTTAATAAATTTACTTACAAGCGAACACAAAATCACGTTTTTACGCGCATTTAAAAGTTAACAAATATATAACAAAGATCCCCCACATATTTTTCCTCCCACCAACATTCACCATAGTTAATTTAAATGACGTGATTATCAAATGAAGAGGAGCATCAGAAAAGAAAAAGAAAAAAAGAAAAAAAGAAGAAATCATCACACGCATCTGATTGAAAAGCATGCATGCGTCCCTTGATATCAGTAGCATCAATTATCATCAATTACGTGCTTTAAGATTCGAGCCAGTGCTATCCAATAATCGATAGAGGGAGTGCGTCTCATTAATAAGGGTCAAACCTTTTTCTTTTGTTTTTGTTTTTGTTTTTGTTTTTGTTTTTTTTTAAAAAATTTTAATTATATGAGTATACGCATCTCATTCCACAACCCAACCAAATCCACCCAGCTACGTTGACTGCGTTGACTCGCCCTCCCCTTCCGTTCCCTGAGTTTGACCAGTTTGACTCTCGTTTTCTTTGAAGGTCATAACGGTCTCAAATGCGCCGACGAGGGCCTTCACCTTGCTCTTCCTCACCCCCAGGAGCTTACTCCTCGCTTTCTCTATCACGTCGTTGCTCTTCGGCGCCTCCTCCTTCCTACTCGCCGCTCTCGCGGCAGTTTCCGCCGCCGTCGCCTTCTTCTCCTCTTCTCGCTTCTCCGTCGCTGCCTCGGCCATTGTTGTCGTACTTGGCTCCACCAATATTGTGGACTTCTCTGTTTCAGCTTCCACCACCAATGTGGGCTTCTCTGTTTCGGCTTCCACCAATATGGGCTTCTTCTCTGTTTCAGCTTCTGCTTCCGGCTTCAGCTCCACCCCTTCCCCTGCTTCTGCTTCTGCTTCTGCTTCTGCTTTCGGCTTTTCAATGTCTTCTACTGCCGCAGCGGCATTCTCTTCGAACCCTTTAGAGCATTCCTCCTCCGCTTCTTCTTCATGCTTCTTCTCGTCACCATGACCGACCTCAACATCCACACTCACTTCATATGGGTCCTCTGTTTCAGGAGGAGAAGCATCGGAGGCCGCCGCCGCTTCCGAACTACTCTTCGGCTCGACAGGGTCAGGGAGCTCTTCGACCAAGTGGTCTTCTATAGAAGCAATGCTCATGTTCTCACTCTCCTCAATCTCACTCTTCATTTCTATCTCCTCTTCACTCTCTATAACCACCGCATAATTATTATTATTATTATTAGTAGTAGTAGTAGTAGCAGTAGCAGTAGTACTTGTTTTCAAAAGAGAGCCATGGTTGGCCTCTGTTTTCCTCGTGCCCGTCCCGGGGCTCCTCACCCGCGACACCGCACTCAGTCTCGCACCCTTCGGAGCAGTAACCGACGTTTTATCCGAACCAGGCCGATGAGAAATTGTAGTTTTATGCGAAGAGGAAGAAGCTTTAGGGGTTTTCTCCTTACTGTCCTTGAGGGTTGTTAATGGCGCCTTGGTGGTGCTCTGTTTCTTACGAGTGGAGGCAGAAGAAAAAGTAGTAGTAGTATGTTGGTGGCGGCTCGAGCTTACGGTGGGACGGAGAAAGGAGGCGGCTGCGGTGGATTGCGACGGGGGAGGGGGGCTGCGGCCGGGGGAGTTTGGGAGAGAGGATTGCTTCGGCGGTCGGCGACCGGAGTGGGGTGTGGGTGTGGTGGTGGTGGTGGTGGTGGTGGTGGTGGTGATGCTCTTATTTCTTTGGTGTGTTGGTGCTCCTCCTCCTCCTCCTCCTCCTCCTCTTCCTCCTACTCCTTCCTTTATTGGCTTTGATGTAGCCATGAGCTAGGTGATTTTCAACTATGTTACACACACAATTTTTCTTTTAGAAAAAAAATAGTACACTACTACGTGCTTCGTTTATTTATCAAACAAATTTAGCCATATAGAGAAGTTGATTAAATAAAAGTTAGGGTTCTTACAGAACAAACAATAAATCATGATACAAGGTAGGAATACTCATAGGAATCTCGTCGTCTGCATCATTAATACAAAAGATTTAAAAAAAAAAAAAAAAATTTGTGAACATGTATAAGACCCATGATCACCATTTAATTTTCATATAATCAAGCTAATAGAAATGTGTGAACATATATCGTGTGGTTCTTTGTGTCTAATCTCTCCAAGTTATGAATTCTCTGCACATGTTTCTTACGTTTGCATCTAATCACTTGATTAAAGGTGGTTGGATTTTGATTAATTTATTTATGTGACTTAGATGATTGAATTTAGTGCATAATTTCATCTAACCTAATCTGTTTAGTGGAACATACCAATGATCATTGAACAATTATTGTTGCTTTTATTTTTTTTAATTCAAAAGAGGATACAACCAAGAATCACTAAACATAAATTGAAAATTTAAATAATCTTACATTTAAAAAAGAAAACAAAAGGATCAATGGCTTTTGGTGTACCTTGGATTGGAGTGCTCAACTCATGATTATCTTCTCCATTTGTTTAAGGAAACCTGAGGTTGAAGAAATGGGAGAAGGTGGAGGGAGGAAGTTTTGTCCCATTACTATTATAATATATATTCTCAAATGGGTTTTCTTTGCTTGAGAGAGAGAGAGAGAGAGAGAGAGAGAGAGAGAGAGAGAGAGATGTGGAGCCCCATATTTAAAATTGGTTATGAAGAGACCAAGTCAAATTAATTAGAAGCAGTTGTAAGCTATTGGAAGCGGTTTGCATTGCTAATTCTAGAGATTTGGCTCAATAAATAATAAATAATAATAATAATAATAATTGTTCATGTTGCAATGTTGGTTACTTGATATATTACTAAATTTGATGGACATTTTCATGCTTGGTTGAGTTAATTATATCACATCTTTACAATTTGAATAATTGTCCATTTGTGGTTATGCCACATATCAAGCATTTTTCAAGTTTTTTTTTTAGGACAAAATTTAAACCAAAAAGGTGATTGTTATGCTGGTTACCTGTTATCTTTTGCTTGCATTCTATAGGTTTTCGATTTAAATTATGCTTATAATTTGAATAGAGTGCATATTTAGTGTCTTCTACCTCTGTAAAATTTGAGTGATTGTGCAATTGAGATTTAAGGATTTGTATAGGCAATAGTCTTTTTTTTTTTTGAGAGATAGGTAGCACGCTATTCGCTTTGTTTATTTCATTTAGAAATAAACTTAGCTGGAAATGTAAATCAACAAGGATTCGAACTTGGGTCTCGGGTACTAACCACCAAACCCTTTGCTACTTACTCTAGAGACGGTCGGTTGTATAGGCGATAGTCACCTAATGAGTACATTAGGAAAATACGTGTAAGAATAGGGATGTTTTCGAATTTCAATGAGCTTTTACTTTTGATTGCATTGGGAAATAAAGGAGGAATAATTTAGGAGAATTAAAAATACGTTATGTTGGCTTAAATGGACTAGCATCCTGTCCTGTAGCGGAAGATTATATTGGGCCGAGTCATGTTTGAAATGGCGTGAGGCTGAATGAGTCGAGTCATATTCGAAGTGGTGTGAGGCTGGTTAGGCCAAGTCATAATCGAGACTCATGGGCGTTGTATCTGTACACTTTAATTGAATTGGTTACGTATTTCTAACAGCTCGAGCTATTAGGATTAATGGTTAGCACAAACGATCCGATAAGTAGTATCAGAGCCAGAGGTCACAGGTTTGATTTTCGCATACTGAAAATATGTGTAAGTACTGGAGAGGGGATTGTTGGCTTAAATAGGTTAGCATCCTGCCCTGTGGCGGGAGGCCATGTTGGGACGAGTCATGTTCATGTTTGAAGTGGCGTAAGGCTGGTTGGCGTGAAGCTGGTTCGGCCAAGTCATAATCAAGACCCGTAGACGCTGTATCTGTACGCTTTGCGTATTTACAATCCAACACGTTATGCTCCCCTTTGATCTCCAATTTGCTAAAAGTTCGCCAAAAATACTCTCTAATCTCGATCTGTGCTGAGTGGAGTGATAACTGCTAAAAAAAACACTTTCAAACCGGGTTATTAATGGGATCAAAATAAGGTTGGCATGAAGCTGGTTGGGCCAAGTCATAATCAAAACCCGTGGACGCTGTATCTGTACGCTTTGCGTATTTACGATCCAACACATTATGCTCCCCTTTGATCTCCAATTTGCTAAAAGTTCGCCAAAAATACTCTCTAATCTCGATATGTGCCAAGTGGAGTGATAACTGCCAAAAAAACACTTTCAAACCGGGTTATTAATGGGATCAAAATAATGGGTTTATTAACATTCTAAGAATTAAACTACTTATTAGTAGGATACTAGGATCCATATTTACAGATGTCAATGGATATGGATATTTAAAATTTTATCTGTGCGTGAATTCGAATAGTTCAGGTTTAACCAATATTAAAAAGGAATACCTTCAGTTACAGATATAAAAAGAAAAATGTGACAAATTAAATTCAGATATAGTTTTTATCTATATGACCAGAACTTGAACCCAAGTCAAACCTGAACCAATTTTATATTATATAATATATAGAAATTTAAATCAGTACATAAAAATTTTAAATATCCGTATGATATGTTTTAAAATTAAATAAATTATACTTTTGGTCACCAAAAGTACATGATATTTAATTTTAAAACATATCATACTTAAATTTAAAATTTTTATGTACTGATTTAAATTTCTATATATTATATANTCTATATGACCAGAACTTGAACCCAAGTCAAACCTGAACCAATTTTATATTATATAATATATAGAAATTTAAATCAGTACATAAAAATTTTAAATTTAAGTATGATATGTTTTAAAATTAAATAAATTATACTTTTGGTCCTAAAAGGTACATGATATTTTAGTCCTCAAACTTTAATTTGTTATAATTTTCATCTCGAACTTTCTGAATAATTCCAATCCAGTTGCACAACCCAATTCACTAAACATTGACAAAAATTATTTGATGTAGAGGTGATATAATATTTTAATTATTCTCGCATCATTAATCGCGATTCTTTCACAACACTTCTACATTAATAATTTATCAATATTTAGCCAATTGAATTGGATTGTAGGACTTGATACAATAATTTAGAAAATTCAAGTTAAAAATTACAATAAAGTAAAGTTTGGAACCAAAATTTCACAGCTCTCAAAATTTGAGCACCTAAAGTGCAGATTTTTCTTTAAAATTTGATAAAGAGAAATGATTATTTTCATATTCGGATTTTCGGGCTTCAGTTCTTTTATCTGGTTTGATTCTAGTTATGAATTTTCAAAAGTCGATAGGTTTGAGTTTAGATTCAGATTTCAATTTCGATAGTTGAATTCGGATTTGAATTTTTAAAAATTCGTCCCAAATCCGATCCTTTAACATCCTATTTATATTCGGATTTTAATATAGTAAGAAACAAAATTTTGCAAATTTGATTTTTGATTCTAAATAAAAACCAACCCATTAACACTCCCATACAAAACAATTTGGAAAAATATAAGGTAAACAATGCCAAACACAAGAGTACAACACAAGAAATAGATTTCTTTATGTAATATAAAATTGCTAACTAAAAACTCTGTGCGTGTAATACAAGGAACAGTTAGCAATATTCGATGGGAATATGTCATAGATAACATTGTTTTTTCCACTCAAAAAAATAAAATAAAATAAAAACAACATAGAATTCCACTGTTTTGTCTTGTATGAGTGGGATGTTTTATTTATTTACCTTAAACATATTTTGTGTAAAAAAGAAAGAGGTGTATTTTGATAAGGCTAGTAGATAAATTTTAACTGTTTAAATCTAAGATTTATATATTTTTTAGAATGTACAAGTAATATTGCCCTTTGAAAAATGCTATATGTACATCATATATAGGGGTGTACATATTACATCTTTGGATTCAAGGGTTTAGAAAAAAAAAAATTGGATAGTTATTAAAAAAACAATTGATAAGATCAGTAGATGAATCCTAACCACACAAAATCTCTGGTAAAAAAAAAATATTTATGCCTCTTATCGACCGTTCCTAGCGCAAGTGACAAAAGGTTTGGTGATTGATACCCGATGTTCCAAATTCGAATTCTAGTTAATTCACATTTTCAGCTAAGTTTATTTCTAAATAAGTAGCATACGATCTATCTCTAAAATATATATATATATATATATATATATATATGAGCTAAGGCTACTATAACTATCTATAGTACCCGAGACTTCGTACTATGTGTTGGTTTTTGCGAATCTAGGGCTCTAAAATCAACGAATCCACACCGTTAAAAATGGATCTAGTGTATTTAAAGTTTTCTAGAAATAACAGTAACAACTTATATATTTTCATTAACATAGTTACTTATGGATCAAACTATCTTCAAAATTGTCAATTTTCATAATATTATTAAGCGAGCTTTGGAGTTTAAACGTTAGAAATCTAAATTTCTTTCAAATTTGATAGAAAATACTTAAACTATATAACATTAAGGTTAACACTTTGATCTTGAATTTAAAGTCATATGCCAAATTTAAAGTATCAATTTTCCAAAACCGCTCCATTTGATATAATTTATTTACTAATTAAACGATATCGAAAAAAGGTAAAATTTATTCCTAGAGAAATCCTATACCCTAGATCAATATTAACGGTGGTGATTCGTGATTTGAGATCCCTAAGATAGAAACAAATACTATATACGCGGAGACTCGTACTATATATAGTATATAGCCTAACCTAATATATATATAAATATATATATAATATATATATTATATATTATATCTTAATATATATATATATATATGCCCCTTTTAAGGTATTCAAATAGTATTACTATTTTGTATTTTAATTTTTAAAATCAAAATTTTTGTTTTTAGGGAGCTGTGCATTAGCTGATCCTTTTATTCTGCTGTCATCATCAAACTAAATGGCTATTTTAAAGAGTTTTAAGGGCTTGTTTTTTTGTTTGTTTCTTTTTAATTTTTTATTGAAAGAGCTAGCTACAGAAGTTTTCAAATATTACAAATACTTTTGGAGAGTCCTCTCAAAAGGTGAAAATGGATACATTTCAATTCATCTTTCCTCCAAATATACTATTAATGTTCCAGAAGAGATGCATAGACCCACTTATTAGCCTACATATATTAGCTAAACTATTAGCAAGATCTATTACATTCTCTGTTTGTGTGTGCTGAATCAAAACGATCTGAAATTTTGAGCCTAGCTTGGAGTAGGAAATCGGCAACAATATTATTAATTCACCGATCGTTCCTAACACAAGTGACAAAAGGCTTGCTGGTTGGTACCCGAGATCCCAAATTTGAACCCTAATTGATTCACATTTCCTACTAAGTTTATTTCTAAAAAAAAACAATCAAAGTGTGTAGCATGCTATCTTTCCCTCTTTTTTTTTTAAAAAAGCTATATGATAATTGAGTAACTTGGTAACATGCATTGGCCCTCCTTAACATGATTAAGGGCCCCCTCAGCTCTTGGATTAGTCACATACAGAAACTTCCCAAGTAACCCTAATAATTTTGTCAAGAACTGTGTTATAGCTTTGATTCAGTCTTATATAGTTATGAGGTTCCTATATATATTCTCTAACATTAAATTCTATTTGGAGATATTTAAAACCAAAGGTACAAATATAAAAAGAAAAATGAGCTCTGAGGGGACCCAATCAGGAAGAACTTTTTGTTGGGTTTGTATAATAAGTGGTTAACAAAATTTCAACCTTTGTTGACTTTTTATATTTGGTTGCCTACAAATTATTAGATAACAAAACTAAAACTTTGTATGCTGCTAACACATATTGCTTATATTAGATGATTTTTTTTTTTTTTTCTGAAAACGTGTTATGTATTGGTATGTAGTGGGGCGTTAGGGTAGATCAAAAATAGATCTGAATTAGATAGGAAGGCGGAAAAAAGTTGATGCTGTAGGGCGCATGAACAAAGTTTATGCGGCAGGGCTGAGGTAATAAAAATATGACGTGAGAGAGGGAGCATGGGATCGAATAGTCGTGCGGGGGAGGAAAATAAACCGGGAGAAAAAATTAAAGAAAGTTGTGATAACTCATTACCCAATTTCTTTATAACTTTTGTCTTATTGCACGAAAAATTGATCGAACGGAATCCTATTATAAAATAAGATTCCAATTTTTTTGAAAAAGTAAGATATGTGCAAAATTTTTTAACTAAACAATCGTAATAAATTTAATTTCTAAAAGTCCCACATTTTATCTTTTATTTTTTTATCAACCAAAACAAAGCCGTGAACGATTGGGCACATAAGATAAAGAGATAAGAGAGATAGGGTCTCCTTATTTGATCCTGGGGGATTGAGAGCCATTAATTAGTTATTAGTACTGTTACTAAAGTTTTATTATTTTAATCGTAAATATTATATAATTTAATATGCTGATGGATGGATTGCTTTTTTTATTGTTAGTTGGCTTGCAATATTTTCCAGCCTAATAAGAAATGATAGCTTCTTCAAAGATCGAAAAAAATAAAATAAATAAAAGCTACTTCTAAGTAGTCCACCAAAATTTAGAAATTCTTATCTCATGCTTAATTAATTCAGGAATAATCAAAGGATTGCTTAATTAATATTAGTCAAAGAGAGATCAAGAGAAGAGATAGGAGTTCTTATTTTTTATTTTCTTTCATTCTGTTTTTTTGCATTCCAAATGGAAAAAATGAGACAGATAGATGTTTTTAGAACTTGATTGGAAGGAGATTAATGCTTGATGAATGTTCCTAGCACAAAATTATTACCATGTTGAGTATTATAATTTTTGGTTTCTTCAATAAAAATTCATAACTATCGTGAAGTTAAAAAGAGTGTGGATCTTGAATGACTGAAGCAAAATACTTGATAATCTTTACCTAGGGGCAAAAAAAATGAAACAAAAGACAGAAAAAAAGGGAAAAAAAATTTACCCAATAATCTATGGACAGTTGTGTTTTCATCTACCTACCTGATATAATTACTTCTTCCATCACCTCTCTAATTAGTGTGACCAAAAGCGTCATGATTATTCCTAATCTATATATAAAAAGTCTAGAATGCATCAGTTATATTGCTGATGTGGCATGTCCAACTAATGAGATTGTTTTCTTGAGTTCATCCATCTATACTTCTCTCTCGAAAAGAGGAAAAACTCAAGAATGCAATTACTTATATTGCCGACATGGTATACCAAACCAATCAAAAAACTTTTTTGACGTTCACCCATTCCATCATAATTTTTTAAAAAATAATTTTATTATACTTTTTTTTTTCAAAAGTAAAGATGTGATTGGCCGAAGAAAGATGATATAGTATAAGTGTTATATAGTAAACTTTCTCCGAAAAGAGAGATGTTATTCACTGGTTATTGATGATGTGCTGTAAATATTACACCATAAACATTCTCGCCTATATGATCCAAAACCATAAGTCAATTTTAGATACATATTTTTAAGCTTCACTACCAATGAACTTTTGTCTAAGCTTTCTATCCTTGAACGTTTAGGTTAGAAAGATCTCAAACTTTCAAGATGTTTCGCTTTTAGTCCTTACTGGAGGAAAAAAAAAAAAAAAAAATTTATTGTTCGTGCTTCGTTCATCTGCATCTATATATTCATGCACGATGAATCCATCCATTTCATAATTTCAACCTCGTGGTTTAGCTCCAAATAGAAAAATGATTGTAACTTAATAAATAGGACGATTGAACAATGGGATGGAATCAAGAATTGAAACATGCATTGTGCACGAACAGGAAGAAGCACCAGATGTAGGAAACACTTACTTCACCTATCAGTAACAAAGACCTAAGTTAAAAACCCAATAATTTCCACCAAAAAAACAACGCTAAATAATTTCAACAGATTAGAGTGTTAAATATCGAACTTCAAAGTTCACCGATCAAAATTAAACTTGACAAAAAGTTCAGGAATTAGTAGTGTCATTTACCCACTCTTTTTGAGTAAAAAGACAAGAAACTTACATTACGCATTTAGCATGTTAGTTTAGTTACTTTGTGGAATAATTCACTTATATATTGGGGGTAGTAGTAGTTAACCGAAAAGCTAAACAAGGACTATAGAGAAAGCAAGAAAAGATAACAATACCATAATGCATACTGAGATGCTGTCACAAGTAGCAGGCAAAGTAAAAAAATTCATTTACATACTACGTAATGTTTATAATTTGTGACCATCTCACCCTTCCTTTTTTTAACCAACCATGCAAAAAGATAGCCAAAAAATTGAGATAGCACACCCTTCATAAATTTCGCAAAAAATTTCGCCGAGGGGTTCGCTAGTCATCTATATTCTTCATGTATTCTTTTGATAATCTGGAACTATTAATCAACTGCTGCTCCTTGACTAGAGAATGCCCCGATTCAAGTAATGCCTTCACTGTTTGCTGTCATAAGTAAGCAAAATCAATCTGTTCATATGAAATACTAACTCTTCTGTTGGAAGAACGTATAAGAAAGTAACTGTTGAATCAAATTTTACTTGCTTTACAACACTCTTTGATAGCCACAATTGACATGATATTGCTGTGCTAGTCCTCGATCACTGGTTTTATAAGCAATTGAGAATCCAAAAGCATAGATTGCTGAGTATCTAAATTTAGTTTGATAATTATCAAAACCATTTAATTTAGTTGCAACTGATGATCATAGATGCCGTCGTTTTACATGCAGTTCAAATAAACAATGACACAAATCATTTGTAAGATAACAAAAGAAGCAATTTCACACAAACAATAGATGTGGTTCTCGTTCTACTCTACTCTCATTGTACCTCCCAAGAGGAGGACAAACAGATTTGGGGCAGTAAATGAGGCATTTTTCATAATCCAAGAGAGATTCAGGCCAGTAAATGAAAAAAAAAAAAAAAAAGGATCTAGCCCGGCTCTTCCCCAATGCTGGTTTATATATTATCTATTTACAAAGTGCCAACCTAGATATAGAATTTGTATATTAAATCCTAGTTGTTCTCTATCTGCTCCCAGCCTAATTACACCAACACCACCTCCTGGTACTCTATTCCCAGTCCCTCTCCTACAAAGCCTGCTTCCAATCCATTCCCTCTCCCTTTTCCCTCTAACAATCCATGAGTCCACAATGCTGATGTGTCCAGCCTCTGAGATCTCTCGACACTCCCTATCCTATGCTTTGCCTACAACACTAAAGCACCTCCCCTCTGCAACACCAAAGCACTTCTCCTCCACATCTGAGACCTCTCCCACTTCCCCTATGCTCCCTCTACCAGTTCCCAACAATACCTCTGTTGCTTCTGACGATTCGAGCACGTACTTACTTTCCTCTGTAGGATCTCTTGAAGCTCGAAAGACCCAAATGGAAGCGGACGTGACAAATCAGACTTGTCAATGCTATCTATTTCAGGTTAAAGAGAACATCAAGTGTAATTTTTAGATTCAACCTTTTTGTTCTGATTGACTACAGATGATATGAACAAATTTGTTGTTATAAAAGAGCTACTTTTATTGTTTCTTAACTAATCAAGTAAATTTTTTAGATCCAAACTTTGTGTTCTAATTGATTACAGATGATATGAATGAATTTGTTGTGGTTCTAAAAGAGCTACTTTTATTGTTTCTTAGACAAATAGGTAATATTTACATTTTCATGCCATTTTTTGTTAAACAAAAAATTATCAAAGCCTTGGTCATGTTATACTTAATAGGCCGAAGAAAAATGTTTTCATGATTTGATACTTTGGATTGCATTCAAATATAAATTGGGATGTGGCGTTATTGCTTTCTTGTTAAATGCTCACAAATGATCTTTATATAAATGCACCAATAACTCTAGTTGCTTTCTAAAATCAATGAAGATGCAGATGATGAAGTGCAAAGAATTCCTGAGGCGAGTCAAGTTGACTCATTTCAGACATCATCTTCAATTGTGGCAGAAACGTCCATGCACAATGCATCCAGCACTTCAAACTTTCTCAAAAAATTTGATATTCATGCTGCCATGAAGAGAAAAAGTAATTTACTAGTGAGAGGCCGGGCAATCCTCCTCCCTTGAAATCAGCCTTGTATCCCAGCAGCCAGAGTACATCGACTTGTTTATATGTTGTGCTCCCGTTGGTTCATTGTATTGCTGGAATGGTACAGGGTTCATGCTCTTTTTTACATAATGTGTGTGAAGGCCCAATAATAGTGTTGCCATGTGGTGTGTCCACATTGGCGCATTTTTTATTTAACCCGGTCCACTTAAGATGTGGATTGGGATTTATCCTAATAAGTTAAGGATAAGAATAAATTTTATGTTTCTTATTAATCCTTATCCTAATGTCTTTGTAAGATTCAGGATATTTTAGGGATTCCGTTATTCTATAAATATGCCCCATTTTTCTCTCCCGTTAGGGACGATCGAATACGATCTAATTCGAATCTTCCTTCTTCTCTCTCTTCTTCCTCTCTGGGATTTCCACCTACGTTCCCGGGTTTTGAAGTGTGGACATAGAAGAGGACTCTGGTAGCCCTCTTCGATTGGCATTCGTCGCATCCCATCCGTATCCGACGCACCCGATTCGTAATGCGAGGCGTAGGCGTAGGAGAAGGCGAGAAACGTGGGAGATCTAGAAGCATCTACACCAGAACGATCCAAGAAGGCTAGTAAAACAAGTAATCCGATCTAATTTCGGTTTCTGAATACGTTGACTATCCAGTTTGTAAGTTTCCGCTGCCTTCTTATTTCCAACAAATAGAATTATCGGCCCTTTGGATACAAAAGAGTTTAAGACTTGAGAATGGCATCTTCATGGCTACTTGTACAATATAGGATCTTCGGTCCCAAACCCTTTACTCCCAATATATATTTGGCACTGGTAATTCAAATCAATGGGCTAATCCTTTTTTCCTTTTTTTTTGTGTTGTTTGCCCTTTCTTTCGGTATGGTTGCTAATAGTTTCTCTATAGAAAATTTTCACTCATCTTTCAGCATATTGTTTTCATGGTCTATATCACAAAATGTCCTTTGAATTAGCACCTATTCAGAGTCCGATATCATATTATGCATTACTTAGAGATTAACAAATGAAGGCTCTAAAATCTGGATTAAAACAACATATAAAAAATCCAGACAAACTTTCTAATCTAGTATAAATATTTACGTCTCATGCTGTAATATATAATTCTTCTTGTAAGATATTCCTATACAATACAATTATGTGGGGGATTTGCTGGGTATTTCCAATCATGGTTTTGGAACGAGATGCAACCTATGTTGGCAGTTAATCTCCGGCAGTGAATAACCAAAATGTTGTCTACTACTTTAAACTTCAAAGTGTATAAATTGAAGCTTAAACATACAAAACTTATCTAAACTATGGATTATTTCGAAATGGCTACTCAACCTTGCAAAATTTTAATTTCGCTACCCAATCTTTTAATTTGTTTGATTTGAGTCAATCAAGGGCACTTTGACATCAAAATTAGAATGCATCGTTTATTTTTATATGTTTACTTAGTATATGCAATTCTCGTAATTATAAATTCATTAAAGTAATTAGTTTAAATTTTGAAATTAAAGTACCGTTGACTGACCCAAATCAAACAAATTGAATGGTTGTGTAATAAAGTATGTTTTGTACATTTTTACCTAATTTAAGTAATCTTTTGTACTGATAGGGTCTACCACAAATATGTAGATCAATATGGGAATTTTCGAATATTTTATGTCACTTAGTAGAAATTACAGAAAAAATTTATGAAGAAAATGATTGCGTATATACTATGAAATTGAAGTACAAAATGTAAGTATATGTGTGCAGAAAAGTAATTACCTTGGGAGGACTAAAAGTAGGAAGTTTGCCTTTCTTTCTTTTGTCGAGAAGTTTTTCACCAAGTTTTTCAAATCCACCCATATCAGTTACCCACTGCAAGTTGTAAGGTCAACAAATATATATAAGTCTTCCTCAAGAAGTTTTCCATAGTTGAAACTGAACAAGCTTAAAGAAGAGAACTCAAAATTAGTCATGAAGAACACTACACATCTACAAAATAATTAAAGATGGTACAGATACAATTTCTAAAATATTCTTTATTCTTATTACAATAAAAACTAATTATTCTGACAGCTTAAATAAAAAGGTACGGGATGATTAACGACTGGGAAGAAAAACTATAATAATTCGAAATTAGAGTGAAGATTTTGAGTCTATAGTTAGACATTTGTCAGAATCAACTAACATCCTAACTATTAGATCCAAGCAAAATTTGCCCAACAAGCGCAACCTGGTTTTTAATAGCTCAGGGCAAGTCAAGCAGGCCTAACACGGTTCACAGGGCTGGGCCTGGGTTTTTAAGTTTCTTCAGTTAACCTAGCCTAGCTCGATATTTCTCATTTGATGCACAGCCCCGCTGTTAAATTTGGAGCAAGTCCAAGGCCACAGTAGTAATACAAATTATAGGCCAGCCTAGGCAAATTTACTCCAGCCTGAAACTAGGTATGGCTTGTTGTTTGGTCATCTTTGTTATTGAGTTAAAAATTATCTTACAAATGATGGAAATGCATATACTAATGACAAGTTTCAATACTTACTATTCTTTCATAACTAACATTTTAGTTGATATAGATAAAAACTGGCATCTAGATACATGAACTCTGGCAATAAATCAAACTCTTTCAATATGTGCCTACCTTTAAAATTGCCTGATCATATGTTTTAGACCTCAGAGCTCCATAGAAATCCAAAGCTGCACAAGGAAATAAGAAGTTTAACAAATAGATGAAGAGAGGTTACCTTAACACTTTTACCTGAATGGTTTGGTTTCAATATTACCAAAGTATCATATTACAAAGTAAAAATATGGATCAAAGGCATTATCATATTACACAGTGGAAATATGGATCAAAGGCATACAAGGAACAATCTATGTTGTACATGTTCCTTCATTCGAATACAGTCAGTAGAAGACAAGCAACTGACAAACTTAGAATGCTTAAATTCCAGCGATATGCAAGCATAAACTCAGACATTGCTTCACAATGATGGAAAGTTTGATTCTGCCAATAGTAACCATCAATCTCATCTTATCTAAATAGAAGGTTAAAATACCTAATATAATAAGTGGCAGAAAAAGAGTGAACCTTCTGGATCTTCTCATTGTGATCATCATTTAGGATTGACATAACGTAGTTCAGTGTTATTGACATTATTTATTAGAAGATGTTTTTTCCTAAGCCATTAACCTAAATGTTCCATAGATCCAAAAGTGTTCAAGAATATTTGACAGAATTATAAACAAAGACTGCGGTGTCTCTTCGATTTATCTATTCTAAGTTTCTTTAATAATTTGCATAAAGAAATTTGTGGATCATAAGGGTAGAAATTGCAAACATTGGTTTTCCCTATTTTTCAACTAGTATAATACAACTTATTAAATCAGTGAAAATCTTGTGAAAAAACTTTTATATCTACAGAGTCTTAAGCTTAATTCATGAATTTTTAGATATTTGATGACATTGAGGGTTAACTCCAGAAAATATTAGTATTTCCAAACTGATGATCCCCAAATTTTTTTTAAGTATCCTAGATTACACTAGATTCTTTTTCAATAATTATCCAAAAACTACCGTGAGTTGAATCAGATGAGGGTTCGATTGAGTTAAGACTAATATTTTTCAAATTTAACCCTTAATTTTCATCATTCCAGATTCTTTACAAGTAAAAATACAAATACTACTATGAGTTGCATCAAATGAGGGTCCAATTGAGTAAGACAGTAGTTTAATAGGTCTTCAGCCTTTTGTCCCACTACCATGAGCTCAAAACTTCCAATACCCTGAGTAAAGGAGTAGTAAAATGTTTTGGTTGCAAAAATATGTGACACATACGCTGTTTGTTGGTATGGTATTGCCTGCAACTCAAAATATGCAATTTGATTCTTTCTTGAGATCAAAGTTCTTATTCAGAACATAGAACTTTCTGACGGGCAAAGTAGATGTAACAATTATTCTACCAAATCTAACAAACGAAGCGACTTTTTCTTTGTGAGATTATTGCTAAATTTCAATCTATTACAGCTATTTAGCTATTACGAGTACCATTGACCATCATCGTTATGCATCATCAATGATTTGCCTATGTTTTCTTTATCTAGTCTTTAAGTTTGAAGGCCGAACCATCACATACAAACTTGAAAAATTATTCAGCAAGTTATTGTGAGCTTTCTCAGTTCCTCGTTCAAAAAATACATTTGAGTCCATATAAAAGTATTTCTAGAAGGCATTCGAATACAGCAAGTATTTCTTGTTTTCAATGAAACCTATAAAATCATGACTTCTAGGATGCAGACTACAGCACATAATGAACCTTGTTACTGTCTCAAATCATTACCAACCAGAAAATTATAAATAAGAATATTTACAGAGTAGGCATTACAGCCAAGACACTAGAATAATGAACAAAAATAACACTGATATGCAAAAACCATTTGACAGAGTTAATGATTTCCATCAAAGGTGAAAGGAACCTCTTCTACGCTTTGCCCAAGGTAAAAGCTTGTAAGAAGAGTGGCTGATGACTACAATAGATGGGAGGCATCTTACTTATAGACAAGGATTTAAATGTTGTAACACAGGGTCGTGCCGAAAACTTGCCGGCACGGTACGGTACAATGCATGCCGGGCCGTGCCGATGAGTGTCGATCACAAAAAATTTATGTGTACCGATACGTAATAGCATGAAATATTTATTTTCTTTAGCAACAAAATATGTCAATTATTTATTATGTATTTTTATCAAATCTTTTAAACTTTATTGAGAAAATTACTTACTAATTTCAATAGAGAGTTTTGAGTTGTGCCATCAGTACGAGGGCTGTATCGTGCCGATATCTTGCTGGGCACGATATGGCACGGTAGATACGGTCCGTGCCGATGGGCACTTTAATCCTTGCTTATAGGCCACAGGCACAATCCTAATTACATGATTAAAATCCCTAAAAGTATTTAATTAAAACCCCACTCTTGAAGAAAGAAATAATCTTAATTCTAAATATAATCAAACCTAATCTAATTTGAAGTCTGAATATTATAAGAAATTCCTAGCCATAAACAGATCATGGCTGTCAATTTGTTTGCAAATTTTTTTACAAAACAAGCATTTAAAAGAAATACTGTTACGGAAAATAAAAGAGTAAAATTACCTTGGTTGGGAAAAGTGTCCACGACTCTTATGACTTCCTCTCTGGATATTTCATCTTTAACATACATATGGTTAACAATGTTAATAATGTCCTCACGGTCTGGCTGCCTGATTACACATAGAAGTATCAGAAATAAAATAAGCACAATAGAATTTCATAGAACGAATCGTGAGAAAGTCATAGGGAGCAACAAAAAGGACTTGAATAGAACAATTGAGGAAGATCTTCTAGTTACTATCTTCTCGCTACATATGGAAGTATGTAAAGAATACTATAACAAGTAAATGCTATTGGATATCAAGGGATAATTATAAGAAAAAGTTGTATGAAACAGGATGTATTTTGTTAGATTATTAGCAGTTGATTGAAATCATGCCTAGGGTGCCTAAAGGAAGTTTTAAAAAGCATGATGCTGTATAAGTAATTTGTTTTTTTTGCGCAAGTTTCTATATATAGTAGAAACTATTCAGAGACTGACAAATCAAGAATAAAAAAAATAACAATTGAAGTAACCAATTGCTGGTTTCCTGCCATTTTTCAAGTTTTGACTTGGCAAAAATTGACAGTAAGCCTGCGTTTGAAAACCAGTTAAGTTACCTGTCTTAGGCAAGTAACCTCAATTTATGCAACTAAAAATAGTGAGCAGTTTCATTAATTGATGATACATTTCAACTAAGGTGACTGTTTGATTGTTAGGTTTCTTTACAACCTGAATATTGGTAACCAACAAAACATAGTGCCCACTGTCCGTACTTGCCGAAGTATCATAGTCATGGGGTTCCATCACCAACTCAAATCCAATTCCAATAACATTACATCCAACAAACACAAGATAATTGTTCACAAAGTTTTCTTTTTGTCATGCAGTCAACATTTTTTAAAGTATATCAAATAAGTATGTGTCTGAAGGAGTTCTGCATCGGATGAGTTTAACCAAAACTCTGCAATTTTCTCACAGCATCATTACAAAATATGCTTTTACTTCCTGTTGCATTTTCTCTATCATGTGTTGTGACACGTGATTTACATAACTGTTAATATCACCCCTAAGATTCAGATATTACCTTCTCATTGAAATCTATTGCAGATAGCCTGTTAATTCCACTTAAAGTTGTTTAATCATTCGGTCCTTACTTGATGACATATAATCTTGGGTTTCCAATATCACAATCAACTTGCGGATGTAGGAGGATTGGGTATGATTATATTGATTAAACTATAAAAGAATTGATTATAGGAATGACATGACACTCGAATTTTCTGTTATAATAATTGAACCAGAGGCAGATGCTAGTGCATGACAAGGCACATACCAATAGAATTTCTCCATCCGTCCATCACGAATCAAAGGAGCATAAAGAGTTGAGAAATCGTTTCCAGTTACTATGATGGGTACTCTATGTGTGACATCTGATTCTCTCCACTTCTGCCCAATGCTTACTCTAGTAGGATTATCTGACAGATTCATCAGGGTTCCAACAACAATTTGGTTATTTACTGTCATTTGTGTGTTTCCTGGCAAACAAAATAAAGGAGTCAAAGTGTCACAAATTGCTTTAACAATCCTAGTTGTAAGGTTCCATATATGGCTCTTAAGACAAAAAAAAAAAGCAATTTCAAGCCAACTCAAGTCAAAAAGGTCTAATAGAAAAGTGGAGTTAAAAAATATATTTGCTTAAAAAGGTTAATGCTGGAGTACTTTATTTAACAAAATGGAAGGTGCATCACTGTTTGCTTGTTCTTTTTATTACTAGATATACGTGCAATACTAAAAGTTAGGAATTATTAGATTTATTGCACAAATTGCACAAATCACTCACCAAATCTTCCCAGCCCAGCATCAATATCATTGATCATCAAACAGCTCATCTTTCCCTGGATCAGCCAGGAGTCGTGAGAGCACACAACAAAATTCTATATAACACCATTGTAATTCTCGAGTAGCAACGGTGAAGGCAAATTAATAGTAGACATTCAAGTTTAGTGGGTAATAACTATAGCATAGAGTTTATAGCTGAAACAGCACATGTAAATCAATTTGTTTTAAACTGCATAGAAACAATTATTTATCGCCCCGTTTTTTCATTTCGTGTGTTTTTTATTTTCGGGGTTTTTTTTCGGGGGATGGCGAGGGACGCGCGTTGGTGCACTTAGGTATCGTTTGGTTTGAGGATAAGCAAAAAGTGGGTATTCCGGGGATAGTTATAAATTGAGGTATAAGCGGGGATTAGATCAATTTTGCGTTTGGATGCAAATTGGGTTATTCCTGAAAATAAAAAAAATAGCGTTTGGTTAGGTAAGATGGAATAAGAATTAAAGTGGGTAATTATAAATAAAAAATAATAATATTATTCTTTTCTTTATATTAGAATTTGAATTTTTATATTTTATATTTATATTTTTAAATTTTAAAATATAAACTTTTAAATTTTAAAAATCAAAATTAAAATTTAAAATTTTAAAATCTCANTTCAACAAATTAAAATTTAAAATTTTAAACTATAAAACTTAAAAAAATAAATCTTAAACTATAAAACATAAAAATTTAATTTTAAAATAGAATTTAAATTTCAAATTTTAAAATTTTAAATTTTGTAATTTTAAAAATTATAAATTTTAATTTTTAAACTTACGAAATTTAAATTTTATAATAAATTAAAAATTCTCTCACTCACTCACACTCTCACACAAACACACACACACACACACACTCTCTCTCTCTATCTCTCTTCACGGGTGGAACAAGCTGGGTTATCCTAGCTTATTCCACCTTGGGGTGGGAACACTAGAGGTGGGAACGCTAGTGTTCCCACCCCTTAACGGGCTATTCTAGAATAGCCCGTTAAGGAGGGAATTAGTGTTCCCACCATTTTTTGTTTGTGTTTGGGGGATAAGGGTGGAATAAACCCTTTATTCCACCCTTATCCCCCAACCAAACATAGCCTTAGTAACTATTTGTTTAGCAAATGAACCTATAAATAGTTAGCTTAACATCTTTTGAAGCAAAGCCATTAGAACATCGTAAATCTTAATGCAAGTAACCAAGGAATTCTTACTTGGTTTTGAATCACTTGTGAGGCTGTTCTATACCGGTCACGTATGAGCCTTCCCGGTTCTCCTGCAAAAATAATGGGCAAAACTAAGACCGCGCAAGCATAATTATATGATATCACAGATATCGCAAGCAAAATTAAAGCTTCGTTTACTCTTCAATAATATTGAATTCACTAGGCTAAGTTAACAGTCTTATACAATTCATGTCAAAGATGCATCTCAAATTAGTTCAATCTCTAAATCTTACGGAAAATCAACTAGTCATTATTAGTACTTGCATGCTTGTTATAGTTTAATGAACAAATTTTCAAAGCTGGGATATCTTTAAAAAGTTATGCCATTGAAGGCATTCTACAATAGAAGAACTCCGATAATCTATTGATGGAAGAAAAATTAATAACAATGATGCCGCCATTAATCTGCATTTAGAAATATATAAAAGAAGCATCTTAACCTGCTTTCTCAGATTCAAGCTCCCCGGCAGACATAATTACTGGTTCAATTCCCATCACTCGAAAAATAAGCTCAGTTTGAAATGTTTTCCCTTGTCCTTTTCCTCCCCATATACCTACATCACATTAGTATTCTTAAATTTGCCAAATAGAGAATCCAAATGGTACTATAATACACAGGAACTTTGTAAGCTCAAGAAAAACATGACTTAGGTTTGAAAAGTCTTGAGAACTATCGTTATATTAGAGATCTTATGACCATCAAGTGAACAACAAAAGTAATCAAAAACGAGTTCTTAATTGCAGATGAGTTATAAGGGTTCCTCAGTAGAAAGATAATTGATTCCATCTCAAAGTTGTCAGATGAGAGTCAAGATGATGAAAACACATATTCTCTTACCTAATATTAGAGGAACCTTAATGTTGAGAAGATGAGCAATATAGTTCTTCACAATGTGGCATGCTGCAAAAGAATAAAATGTTATTACAATAATGATGGCATATTAATAACAGAACAGGGCACTTAACAAACGGCACACTAGAGGAATTTAGGTTTACAGGCTTTTATTAAACTTAATTGATAACTTGAGAGAATTTGACAAGCCTAGAATACATGCTACCTCAGATCTATGTGTTTAGAGAACATTTCATTAGCTCCCAGAGAAAATCCTCTAAACTCAGTATCAACCGGATCACACTGTTATCTTTCCTTCCATAATACAAATCAAACGATAGCCTATGGATCAGGAGGGTCAATTAGAAAGGAGTCTAAAATAAGTTGGGATCAAATCAACTTGTCCACTTGCATTAGAACCAATTGGGCGAAAAAAAGGGACATACCTTTAAAGAAGGGACCTACATCAGATAAATTGTCAAATGCATGTATCAAATCTTACTTTCACGATTGAAACATAAAAAGGCCTTATCACTAATTCTTGTTATTCACTATAATCATGACCTTCAATTACCAAAAATTACAATGCATATTTGAAGTTCAAGATGCCACAAGAGTGGAGTCATCTAAATTTTCATGACCAGACATCACATTGAGAGATTTGGTTCCAGATTACAGTGATGAAAAAAATTTGTCAAAGTTCATCCATTTAAATTACATTGGCTTGTTGATACCTCAAAGTATGTACTCGGCATTGTTTGTACTCGGCATTGTTTAAGCCAAAAAATTCGAAGAAACAGAAAATAAAATTTTCTCGATACTAGGGGTTAGTCAAGATGGAGAAATCAACAAATTTTGATAGTCGTATCCTTTCTGGACAATCAAATAAGTAAAAGAGTCACATGAATCAGTTCCATATAATTCGAAGGATGTACGCTAAACAATAAAGCAAAAAAAAAATCATTTCAACACCTAACTCTATAATCTTCAAATATGAAAAACATCACAACATGTAGAAGATCAAAAGGCAAAAAAAAAACAGAGAAAAGTTCTTTCAGCTTCATAATACCTCACTAAATTCAAGGCTTGCAAAATCCAAGCCAAGTTTAAAGTGCTTACCAATTTTATCCTGTAGAAAATAAGAAATGTATTTTGTCAAATCTATTAATCAATGTTGGGAGGCAACAAAAATTATCAAGAGAGAAAAATAGTCTATTGAATAAAATAATGCAGTGAAAAGAGGTAAAACAAAGCAAATATAATAAATAAAATTTTCTCCAATTAGTGAAATACATATTCTCCTTTTGAGGAAATTACAACCTAAACTACACACTTTTGTAGATAACCGCCCATAGTTTCAACTTTCAAAAGTTAATATTAAATATTAAAGTATTTAAATACCGTTCTCTATCAGCTTAAACTTTTAGAGAACAACGGTTGTTTCGTATTATTTAACATGGTATCAGAGCAGGAGGTCCTGAGTTCGAATTACGCCAGGCTCCAAACATTATTAATTCCTCCTATTTAATTTGTCCGTATCATGGCCTACAAAAAGTCTCGAGCCCAAACATGAGGGAAAGTGTTATATATAAAAATATTTAAATACCGTCCTCTATCAATTTAAGCTTTTAAAGTACAGCGGTTGTTTTGTATTATTTAACAATTAAAACAAGCCACTCGTTTCTATCAATCACCCAGCCCACAATTTTGTGAGTTTTTTTATAATAACTATTAGCACTTGACTGTCACATCATCCTTACGAGCTCATATTTTACCCATATCTTCGAAACCAGTGGAGGGGCATTTGAGGTTTTTTGGCTTTCATATGATGAATGGCTGCAAGAAAAACTGATGGAAATAAGCATAGATGGCTGCTTGAAATGGACACATTGTTAGGGTGTAACTTTATTTTTTTTTAATGATTTTTCGAAGCTTGGGCGGTCCAGCCCTAAGTGCTGACAATTTTTATAAACAACCCACCATCAGCAGGAATCAACTTAATAAAATAGAGGGCTGAAAATGTCCTCTCCAAAATCCCAGCAGGGCTAGAGGTTAATTCACGCATGATACGATTTCAATAATAGGTGCTAAATTATTAATGACACAACAAGCGAGATTAAGAAGCTAATATTATGCAACGATGCAAAAGAGAACATATTGTTTTGGTTGCTCATTGCAACTAGAGAACATTTATAGCAATTGCAATAAATTAGGTTGACACTATCCTACAAAAGAATTTCTTATGAATGCACAAGACATCGTAGTTGAAACTTGAGGTTGATTGGTTAAGAACCAGCAATGAAGAAAAGAACATGTACAATTAGTAAGCTATATAGGCAAAAAGCAAAAATTTATGCAGCACAGTATTCTTGATAAATGTCATTTTACATGTCATCATCCAAGCTGTCTCCAACAAAATGAAGCAGCTAAAGCACATCTCAAAGATGAAAAGGCCCTGAAAGAATTTGTGTAAAACCGCTAAAAAAAAGAAAATCCACAACAAGAACTTATCATGAAAGCATGAGACCAATTGGCAAGTAGGGCTACATGAGGTCTTGTTATATTCTAGTCCCATAACTAATGCTCAACAAATTCTCCCAAAAAATCTCCTTGGAAATATTCTAGCTGTTCGACAAAGAATACAACTTTTGTTGATGAAAGCATGAGGCATGCAGGGATTGCTATAAAATTCAAAGTAAAATGGAGGATTTGGCAAAAAAAATAGTGTAGAAAGTGAGAACATCATTATAGTTAAGTGTGATATAGTGTAGTTAATTACAAACAAACAGGTACGGGTGATTATTAAGAAGTAAACTTACAGATTTTTCACATATGTTCACATATTTACGCTGCAATAATATCTTATTTGCATTTATACTCTTCAAAAACTGGTAACTTCATTACATGCCTCATACCAAGTATAAAATATGTATTCTATCTAAAACAGCTAAAATTTCTCATATGCCAGATTTCGGGCCTTTCTCTGCCTACATCTTAGAAAAGAATCAGGTAAACTAGCTTGCCCAAATAAAAGTAAAAGTCATTCAAACCTATGTTTTTAGAGTAGTGCTTCTATACTCGTTATTTTTCGATACCGTTCATTCATTTCTATTCTACGGCTCAGATTTAATTTTTTTTAAGTTGTAACTTACAATAACATGTCACTTTAAGAAAGGTACCAATTATCAAGTACCCTAAAGAGGGATATTCTGGTCTTTTAATACTTGGGTAATTATCACGTATTAAATAATTTTACCTCAACTATATTATCAAAACCCTTTTTCTCTCTGTTTTCTTTTTCTCTCTCTATCTTTCCTCTCCATTCACAGATGTTTCGTTGTTTCAAAATTTTCTTAAACATATTAAATATGCTAAATTTAAATATTTACCAACATTAAAAAATTTTTAAATAGCGATACAAAAATAATGTCTAAATTAGAAAATTACTAAAATGTTTTAAACATATTAAATATGTTAAATTTAAATATTTACCAACTTTCAAATTTTTTTAAATTAACAATACAAAATTAATGTCTAAACTAGAGGAATTTAAAAATTTCTTAAACAGATTAAATATGTTGAATTTAAACATTTACCGACATTAAAATTTTTTAAAAAAAGTAATAAAAAATTCCTCTAATTTAAATTTAATATTTTTAAATTTAAATATTTAATATTTAATATTTCAATTCAACATATTTAGAAATAATACTATTTCTAAAATTCCTAAAATTTAAATTAATGCCTAAATTATAGGAATTCTAAAATTCCTAAAATTAATGCCTAAATTAGTGCAAAATTAATGCTTAAATATGAAATATCAATCACTTTCTTAAATTAATACTTAAATTAGTGCAAAATTAATGCCTAAATTTATGATATCAATCAAAACTTTCTTAAATTTTGTGATATTTAATTAAAAAAATACCCTCTACATGAAGTAACCTTTTAACCTGCTATATGTTAAAATAACACATTACCCTTTATTGATCAACGGTTAAGATCTTTTTTATTTTTTATAAAATAAAGTACCAAATCATTTCTCATGTTTTTAATATATAAGTATTTAAAATCATAAAA
The DNA here is from genome assembly GCF_001540865.1 of Ananas comosus. Lineage (NCBI taxonomy): Eukaryota > Viridiplantae > Streptophyta > Magnoliopsida > Poales > Bromeliaceae > Ananas > Ananas comosus. The sequence continues at coordinate 9,806,860 of NC_033622.1, forward strand.
ACTAGAAGCATAAACCATGACGTGCCTTAGCTTGTACATTTTTGTGTCAATTCCCTTTTCCTTGTGATTTTGTTTTCTTGCTTATGAATGAAGCAGGTTGAGTTGCTTCAACTTGAACCCTTTCATAAAGAGCGGAAAAAGAAAAACAATACCAATCAAGTACATAGTTTGTTAGGGAAGTTCAAGCTGAGTTCAAGTCCACATAATCCCGACGATGTGACAAAACCCATTAACTCAAAAGCTTAACCCTGTCGAATTTGGCCCAATATTCTGTATTAATTCTTTACTACTGTGCTCCTCTACTTGTTATTCCATATGTAGCTATTTTCAAATGTGAATTTGTAACAGATCAAAACCATGGCACTCCATATAAGGCCAGCATCATAAACAAGAAGAACTCAAAATTAACAACCTTATTTTCGAAGTAAATGATCCAAAAGAACAAGAACTCACAAGAAAAACGGGGGCTATGTAGTAATCGCCCTCGAGATACTCGAACGACCGCGTCGCCTTCTGCCGGTAATCAAACACGATATCCGCTGCACACATAAACAACCAAACAAGAAGCAAACAACTACATGAGAAAGCCCCAATTCCATCTTAGATGAAACGTATTAGCCCTAAAATCCCTAATAAAATTAAAACAAAGAGAATCTTACAATCCTTCCCAAGGAACTGTCCCACAAAGAGATCATCAATCACGCCTTGCCGAGCCCCTACTGCGATGTTCATGTTATCCGACTCCTTTCCGAGGCGATACAAGTAATCGTTCCCCTCCGAGTCCTTCGATTCCCACGAGGATTGCTTCGAAATCCTCGTCTCGGGAGCTTCTTCCGGAGAAGAAGATCCATCGGGGGCTCGAGAGGAGGAGGAGGAGGAGGAGAAGCAGAGGAGAGGGAAGGGTTTCGATTTGCTGACCTTTGGAAATTTAGGGTTTCGGGGATGGTTTTGGCGCGAAGAGAATGAGGGGGAGGGGGAGAGGAAGAGGTCGGGGTTGCAGTGGAGAACCGCCATTGGATGGAGGTTGAGATGGGATGCAGATGAGAGAGTTTCTTTTGTGACCGTTGGGATGATATCTCCAACGGCCGGAAGAAACCAGGGTTTCCTGATGGTGAAAATGTAAGAAGCCTCCTCAACTTTGGCGCGTTTTGCAACGTGCCCCTAAACATTTTGCACTGTTCTTAATCTCTTACTTATTAGTGTTTGATTCTCAAGTAAACCGAAAATAGTTAAAATTATCTCCGCTATTCTACTAAATGACCCCTAAATGTTTCGGGCATCCGAAACCTCCTATTCATGCTATTTCGGATGGTCCCTATTGCACCCCATCTTTCGAAATCCTTCACGGTCATATCCAAATTACTTTCTAGTCGCCCAGTTCCTGCATCCGAAATCTTTAATGATTAAATTTAATAAATCATCATGCTGACTCATCAAATCCACCGACTTAAATACCAACTAAATTTTGGATTGCTACAGTAATTCTGAGCATCTAGAACCAAGGCCCAAATCCTATTCGGATACTCCTTCGGCAATATCGAGCGTTCTAAAGTGAGTTTCGAATTCATCTCACCTTGGAACAATGCTTCTAGGCACCCTAATCCAATTTTGAGCGTTCAAAAGTGGGAAAAAAATTTGCGAGTGAGCCGAGAAAGGGTACGACCAGATCAATCCCGGATCCAGCAAACGTCGACGGCCAGTGACAAGATCAAACAAAGGCCGATTTAATAAGGTAAGTGAGGTCATAAATTCGCCATGGTAGAAACCAACACATGTGTTCTGCAAGTAGTAATTGCAATAGTTGGCATCGAGTTCGGATGGCAAGTTTCAAGGATGAATGTAATAAAGCAATCACCAAAAGGATGAAGATGGCAGGAGTAGGGTGGGAAAGTAAAGCATACAAGAGAATTGTACAAGAATAAGCAGGAAAAAAGCATTAAGCAAGACTATTATAAAAATGAGGTAGAGGGCAAGAAAAGTAGGCTCCACCATAGAAAATGAGAGGGACCCACGATAAAGGAAAAGAGAGATTGTGACGAACCACTTACTTGGTGGGACGTGGATAGTGTTTTATATCCATGGGAGTTCAAAGAGTTTTTACAGATATCTGAAATGCTCATAGACACTATTCTACAAATTAATTCTAATTTAGAAATTACTCTTGCAAGATACCAAGCAGTGAATGCAAGAATAAGAAAAAAAAAATGCTCTACCAAATCATGTTCTAATCATAATTACATTGAAGATTATCAAGGAGCTTAATTTGTGGACTAATGTGTATCTCCGCACACCTTTGCAGTGTGTGTGTTCTTTTTCTTCTTTATTTCGTCTTCTTTCTCAAGTTTCGTTATTTTTTTTCTCTGTTAATACAAAGTATGATTTTTTGCTTGGTTTACTTTATCGAGAAAATCATGTTAAAATAATGGCATAAGCTTAGCATGTGATTAAGGATCAAATAGAAAAATTAGTTAAGGTTGAAGATATAATATGATCCCTTATGACAAAAGTTACAAAGTTATTAAATATGAAGCACTGCATAGCTGCAAATCAGGAGGAAGTGTTGCTAGACCATTGATACTCATGTAAGTGAAATGTAGAGGCGAGTACTCTAAAAGCTTAAGTTTTTATAAAACAGTGTTTATATATTTTTATATTTAATACTCTTCCCAAAATTTTTATATTTAATACTCTTCCTAAAATTTTTTTTTGGAAGGCTCATAATATGAATTTGAATTAAATGAGAGAAAATTAATAATACTAAGAGCTTGGGTGGCTCGAACTCAAGACCTCCTATTCGGATGTTATGTGAAACAATCATTATGTTCTAAAAGCTTAAGTCATTAGCAAACGGTGTTTATATAATTTTATATTTAACATATAAGCTTCGAAAAATCGTAGAAATGCTTCTTAGAGATTTTTAAAAAAAAAAAAACAGTTCTGTTAATGAATCACTAGAAGATGGCACAAGACTTTGATTTGTTAATAAAAACTAAAGTTAGAAAATAGAAAGATTTTTAGCTACGTTTATTTCTAAATGAAATAAACCAAGCGGGTAGCATGCTATCTATCTCTCAAATAAAAAAAAAAGAATAAGAAAATAGGAAGATTCTATCACAACCTAGAGAGCTATCCTTATATGGCTCTAACTCTGTTAATTTTGCAATAATAGTATCAAATCATTACAAGTAAAAAAGCTAATTTTAAGCAGACTCCAATCTGAAAACAATCTGAGTATAAGAGGTTAAAAGGAAAATACTACCAATTGAAGTGTTTTATGTGAGTAGGATAAGCCACGAAACAAAAAAATGCTGCTACGTAGTGTAGAAACCTAGACGTTACGGACACTGATATGGAACACGAGACATAACACGACTCGGACACCGCGACTCGACAACTTTCAAAAAATTAGAACACTGACACGGCATGAACACCATTAATAAAATATAATATTATTAATATAATAATATGTTGGGAATTCGGTACTCGCCCCGGTACCGGATCTTGTGAATCCGCAACCCGCTCCGATACCGACTGCTGTGAATCTGGCACCGATGGTTGGGATTCCGTAACGGAAACGTCAAATCGGATTTTTACCATAAACCCGTCTCCTCAGCAAAAGCTGATACAATCATAAAAGAGAGAAAAAATCAAAACAGAAAATATGCGGGTAAAATAAGATTAATTAAATAAGAGAATATTACACCTGACTCCTCTTCTGCACAGAGTAGCTACAACCTGAGCCCTCTTTCTTGAATCTCTCCTACCATTCTCTCGTCTTCTATAATTCCACAAAGAAGACAATCATCCACGCGCATCCGTGCACTAGGTGCATTCAACTCATTAACTCTCTCTCTCTCTCTCACTTTTTCTCTCGGGTACGACACACCTCACAAGAGACTTTTTTTTTTCTCTTGACCGTACCCATCCCAGAAAGAGAGCTACAATGCCTATTTATAATGCTCAACTTAAAAGGTACCCCAATCCTAATATATTTAGGATTCATACTTTAATTAATATCTAAATCTATCTTAATCAATCTCTAATAGATTTAAATATTAATCCTAATCTAGTTAGGTTTATCCTCTAATTAATATTTAAATCTTAATTTATCTCCAACAAATTTAAATATTAATTCTAATCCAAATAGGATTCAATTACAAATCTAACCAAAATCCTAACAATCTCCACCTTGGTTGGATTTGTAATCTTCAACCGTCACGTCGAGCTCACCATGCAAGCTCCACCTTGAGCTTGTCTCCTCCGCTCGATGTCGCCGCATCCGCCGCTCCGCCTCGAGCGACTGCACCTCCGCGAACTTTTGGAACCCAAACCGTCTTTGCTTCCGTTCTGACTATGCTCCCGTTCAGAACGTGTAAGTTCCCATACTTGTTCGCCTCGCACACGACCCGATCTCGTTTTTGGACCCTCATAGCTCCACCTGAAGCCGAAATATCGCAACCCTTCGAGTCCAATGCGCGTAACGAGATCAAATTTCGTTTCAATCCAGGAACGTATCGCACACCTGTCAGCGTCCTCACGACCCCATCATGCATTCGGATCTTCACCGTGCCGACTCCCAAAACTTTGCACGTCGTCCCGTTCCCCATTAGAGCTTTTCCACCTTTGATCGCCTTATAGGTTGCAAAAGACTCTTTCTCCGGGCATACGTGAAAAGAACACGCCGAATCGAGCACCCACGCGTCATCCGAAATTTTCGCACCTCCGGTCGCCACATATAGCACATCAGAATCGAACATCTCCGACTCTGCCGTCTGTGCCGTCGCTGATACCGTCTCGTCCTGGTTCACGACAGTTTTCTCCTTCTGTCGCTTTAACTCCTTCAGATCATCCTGAAGTTTTCTACAGTTGCGCTTTATATGCCCTTTCCTGTGACAGTAAAAGCACTCCACCTCAGATATCGGCTTCTTCTGTCGATCTCCGGTCGCTGATGTTGTCGCCTCCTTCTTCGCTCTCACCACCAAAGCTGTATCCCGGCTCTGTGTGCCGGACTCCTGAGTCATCTTCCGCATCTCGTTCGAGAGAAGCGCCGCCGTGACCGCCTCCACGCTTATGGTCTCCTTGCCATAAAGCAACGTGGTCACCAGATGCTCATATGTCGCCGGTAGCGAAGATAGTAAAATCAGCGCCTTATCTTCGTCATCCAGATTGACTCCGATGCTAGTCAACTGGGCCACCACCTTGTTGAACTCGTTCAGATGATCATGTAGGCTTACCGCTTCCTGCATCCGCAGCGTAAACAATCGCTGCTTCAGATATAACCTGTTCGTCAAGGATTTGGTCATATACAGATCTTCTAGTTTCTTCCACAACTTCGCTGGTGTCGTCTCACTGGCTACGTTGTAAAGAACCTCATCTGCTAATAATAGATGAAGCGTACTCAGCGCCTTCCGCTCCATCTTCGTCCATGCCGCATCCGTGACCTCCGCCGGCTTCGCCTCTTTTCCGTTCAACGTTTCATCTAACTCTTGCTGTACGAGGATCGCCCGTACTTTAATTTGCCACAATCCGAAATTGTTCTTGCCGTCGAACTTCTCGATTTCGAATTTCATGGCCATCTTCGTCGATCTCTCCCTCGGATCAATAACCTTTAGCTCTGATACCACTTGTTGGGAATCCGGTACTCGCCCTGATACCGGATCTTGTGAATCCGCAACCCACTCCGATACCGACTGCTGTGAATCCGATACCGATGGTTGGGATTCTGCAACGGAAACATCAAATCGGGTTTTTACCATAAACCCGTCTCCTCAGCAAAAACTGATACAATCATAAAAGAGAGAAAAAACCAAAACAGAAAATATGCGGGTAAAATAAGATTTATTAAATAAGAGAAGATTACACCTGACTCCTCTTCTGCACAGAGTAGCTACAACCCGAGCCCTCTTTCTTGAATCTCTCCTACCATTCTCTTGTCTTCTATAATTCCACAAAGAAGACAATCATCCACGCGCACCCGTGCACTAGGTGCACTCAACTCATTAACTCTCTCTCTCTCACTTTTTCTCTCGGGTACGACACACCCCACAAGAGACTCTTTTTTTTTTTCTCTTGACCGTACCCATCCCAAAAAGAGAGCCACAATGCCTATTTATAATGCTCAACTTAAAAGGTACTCCAATCCTAATATATTTAGGATTCATACTTTAATTAATATCTAAATCTATCTTATATCAATCTCTAATATATTTAAATATTAATCCTAATCTAGTTAGGTTTATCCTCTAATTAATATTTAAATCTTAATTTATCTCCAACAGATTTAAATATTAATTCTAATCCAAATAGGATTCAATTACGAATCTAACCAAATCCTAACATAATATATTTTTATTATATATAAAATATTAATTTTGGTAAAATATTATTATATTTCTTCATACGAATGAAAGTTAGTAAAATTTTCATTGATAGTTTATATATTTTAAAAAAAAAATTTCCACCATACATAATTTATTTATATTGTCAAAAAGAAAGCTAAAATATTTATTATCGTATATTACATATGTATAGAAAAAGTAAAATAAAAATAGGTATATATATATTTTTAGTTGTATGCGCTATATATCGGCATTAAACGGGCGTCCAAGGAGTGTCCACATTGAATACGTGTCCGACACGGTCGTCCAAGGAGTGTCCACATTAGATACATGTCCGACACGGATACGCACATGTCTGACACAGACACATGAGATTGTAGAAGTGTCGTGATATGTAAATAGAAACTCAGTAACTATATTCTTTTTCCTTCACCATCTTCTCTTCTTCAAATTACTAAACCTCAAAAAAGGGGGAGACTGCCACAGAAAAACACAATAAGGAACAGAACAAGTTTCTTATGAAAGAATTCTACTAATAATTAACCATAGGTAAAAATATTGATGAATGGATCAAGTTCAAAAAACAATCAGTGAAAACATCAAATAATTGGAAGAAATTCAGATAAAGCATCCACGAGATAAAGCATCCACCTATAATAGTTATATATGTTTTGGTGCTATATATGTAGACAGAAATAAAGCACGGGAGACAAGAACTACATTTCGGTAGTTAGACAACCTACTCTGCCAAAAGTTTTACAACAGAATAGGGCACTAATAGCATTTCCAGGTAGTAGTAATACTTGTACCACACAAGCTAAACAACCTAAGAACTAGAAACTTGAACACTAGGAAAGATGTATGGTTTTCAAAATATTTATTTTCCCCAAAGTGACGCAATACTCGATAGTAGGATCCCATTCACTTCACATTAGCAATAACTATCATCTTCGATAGCTTTTCGAGAAGCTCCTTCAGGGCTGAGGGGCAACTGATCCTCAAGTGCTCGAATCCGTCGGTCTGCACGACCGCACTCAGCACGTCAGGACAAGCCATAAATTCGAGACAAGCCGTTTTGAGCTGACCGCAACGGTGCTGCTCGGCCAAGACCAACGTGGTGGCCGCCGTGCTTATGTGGATGTCTGCACACAACTCGTCCTCGCAAATTAACTTCAGCCTCTCCAGCCCGTATCGGTCCGCAGCAGCAAGCAAATGCTGAAGCATCACCGTCGAGGACCCGTTACACGCGAGCTCTTCCGAGCGAGGTAGCGCATCCGAATAGACGAAATGAAGCAGAGCCTTAAACACCACGGCTTCCATGTCCTTGATCTCTATGGACTGCAGGTTCTTTTCCTTCATCTCGCCGAATAGCTCGGCTTTAAACACGGGCGACCGCGCGGCGAGCAACCACCGGTGCGCGGAAAAAGCCTCGCCGCCGACTCGGAAGGTCACATCCGTCCCCTCGCCGCTCTCCAGCAGGCGCTCAAGGTGCAGGTGCAAGTCCGACGGCCGCGGCTTGGTAGAGCAACTGTTGGGCACTTGTAGACGCGACTCCTTGAGCACGGTGACGGTGCAGTGGACTACGAGGCAGTCGTCTTTAAGGAAGTTGGACTCCAGCCGGCTTCTTTCGATGAAGCGGCTGAACCCCCTCTCCACGCCGCGCTTGAAGGACTTGGGCTGCCGATCGGTCGGGGTCGACGTCGAGGGCTTGCCGGCGTGGTCGAGGAGGGTTAGGTTGAAGACGGCCCTAACGTCGGCGGCGTCGCTTTCGAGGGCGAGGAAGAGGGAGACGCAGTCGGCGGCGTCCTGCGTGTACCCGTCGGGGAAGAACTTGACGGACCAGTCGTGGGCGCCCACGGTGAAGATGCCGGAAGATATGGGCTTGCCGACGCCGATGCCTTTGGTCAGGGAGTAGCCGGTGACGGTGAACCGGTGGGAGCCGCTCCCCGTCTCCGTCACCCATGTCGACGACGTCTCCGAGGCGGAGGCGGAGGCGGAGGCGGCCATCGCAGAGATCGGAAGTTTCGGGAAGCTTCGGGAGTGGACGAGGATTGGGGTTTAGGTTTTTATACGGTTTACAGGCCTACGCAACTTCACTTGGTTGGGCGGCGAAACTGAAAAGTCCCACGTAAGACGAATTTAAATTTAAAATATAAATATAAATTTAATTTAAAATTAAATATGACATTTTTAATTAATTATAAATTAAAATTTTGATACTTTTAATTTAAAATATATATTTAAATTTTAAATTCGCTAGAATTTGAAAATTATAAAAAAATATTTAATGTATATGTATATAAAATAGAACCATATAATTATTATAGGCAACAATTGCTTTAATTTAAATTAAAGATATGAAATACTTTTGAATAAAATATAACAGATAAATTTACTTTTTAAAAGTTTACATTTTTGGATAAATATGATTCTCAAATTTATACTGATTTGATATAACTATTGAAATAGTTATTAACTGACCAATTTTTTAGCAAAAAAAAATATATGTCGCATTCCATTTGCGGAAATAGAAAAAAAAAATCATACTTGTTTAAATTTCAGCCACCTGGAAGATATCTACTATATAATATTTTAATAGACACATCATAAAAGAATATTTCATACTCATCAAAAATGAAAATCTCTATGAAACGCACATTAAAAATATTCATAGTATCTACTATATAATATTTTTTACAGACGCATCATAAAAGAATATTTCGTACTGATCGAAGAAGAAAACCTCTATGAAACACACATTAAAAATATTCACAGTATCTATTATCTCTCAATAACTATTTATATTTAAATCATGAATTAAAAATTAGCTTCAAATTTTGAGTTTTATTCATAAATCTAAATCTAAATTCATTAATTTAAAATTTAGAACTAATTTAAATTTTTAAAATTTTAATACATATTAAAATAAATTTGTATATTATAAAACACATATGAAAAGTATTTACGGTATGACTAAATTGAAAATGTATAGAATTTATTTGAAAGCAAATGAAAGTTAGAAAAAAAAAATCAATCGGTAGCTAGACTCGTACCAACAATAGCTATTTGAATTCAAAATATAAATATAAATTTAGTTTAATTAAATATGACATGCTTTATACGTGCACTATAACTAGCATTATTTGAAAAAAAATAAAAGGTCTGCTTAAAGGAGTCCAACTTATTATTATTAATTTATTATTATTTGCAAAAAAATTCGTGTGCTCTAGATTGTGACTATATATATATATATATA
>NC_033622.1:9816468-9837504 GCF_001540865.1 Ananas comosus
CTATATATATATATATATATATATATATATATATATATAGGCCATGGCTATTATACTATTATGAGTATTGGAGCCCTCGTACTCATAAGTTGTTTTCAATGATAGAGCTTCCGAATTGACGATCCACTCCGTTAAATATGATCTAGAGTATTTGAAACTTCTAGAAAATAATTTCGTAAATTTTCGAAATCATAATAAAGTCCATCAAGTGGGCATAAAATGAACGGTCTAAATCGAACGACGTCCTAAAAAAGGATGATCGAATCCTTCAATTCAAGATCGGAGTTATTGACCTTTATCTATGTAGTGAATAGAATTTTCTATCCAAAATTCAACAAATTCTGATTCTTTTACACAGTTAAACTAGCAAGTATCCCATACCGACTGTTAAAAATTGTCAAATTTGTGATCTCTTGATCATAAGGTAAATGATGTCGAAAAATTATAAAATTTGATTTCTATAAGTTTTAAATACTGTAAATAACGTTTAACGGTGTGGATCGTCGATTCGAAAGCTCTATCATCGAAAATAACTTATGAGTACAAGAGCGATCGTACTCATAATAGTATAGTAGCCGGACCCATTATATATATATATATATAGAGAGAGAGTTTTGCTAGAATACTATCAGTAGTAAACGACTCGATTTACTACCAATTTGTTTTCGATGATAGAGCTTCCAAATTGATGATCGGCACCGTTAAACATGATCTAAACTATTTAAACTATCTGGAAATCAAATTTCACACATTTTCGATATTGTTCTCTTGTCCATCAAGTTAACAGAAAAATGAATGGCTGGAAATGAATATCCTTCAAAAAGTGATGATACAATTTTTATATTTGAGATCTATAGTCTAGATCTTATTTTAAATAGTTTAAAGAATTTTCTAACAAAAATTTAGTTGATTTAAACTCTTCTATACTGTTAAACGAGCAAACGCACCATATCGGCCATTAAAATTATAGATTTTGTGACCCTTTGATCGTTCAGTTAGTGATACCAAAAAATCATGAAATTTGATTTCTAGATAATTTAAATGGTTTAGATCATGTTCAACGGTGCCGATCGTCGATTTGGAAGCTCTATCATAAAAAACAAATCGGTAGTAAACTGAGCAGTTTACTACCGATAGTAAAATGATCTAACGGATAAAAATAATCAAAAGAATAAATATGACAGCAAATTAAATACTTACAAGCAGTAAGTATTTAGTACTTTTAAAAGCAGCGTAGCTAGACTATATATATATATATATNTAGATTATGTTCAACGGTGCCGATCGTCGATTTGGAAGCTCTATCATTAAAAACAAATCAGTAGTAAACCGAGCAGTTTATTACCGATAGTAGCCCAGTCAAACTCAAGAATATTATATATATATATATATATAGAGAGAGAGAGAGAGAGAGAGAGAGAGAGAGAGAGAGAGAGCGCGCGCTAGGCTGGTATACTATCGGTAGCACGGAGGCCTCCATGCTACTAAGTTGTTTTCAATGATACGGCTTTCAAATTAACGATCGGCTCTATTAAACTTGATCTATCGGTAATTGCTTATACTTTCCGGCAATTGAAGGATTACGAAAAAAATTACCCTACGCATGACTTGGAGTTAGCTGCGGTGATTTTTACTTTAATGTTGTGGCGGTATTATTTATATGGCGAGCACTGCGAGGTTTTTACTGATCATAAAAGTCTCAAGTATCTGTTCACCCAAAAGGAGTTGAACCTGAGGCAATGCCGTTGGTTGGAGTTGTTGAAGGATTATGATATTAGTATTCGGTATTACCCTGGTAAGACGAATGTGGTGGCAGATGCGTTGAGCATGAAGTCAGTGCAGAGCTTGAGCATATTGATTACTCAGCAGAGGAATCTACTTGAGGAGCTGCAGCGGTTGAGACTCGAGGTAGTATCCCCTGGGTCTACTGCGAGACTGATGTCTATGGTCTTGTGGCCCACTCTATTGGACAGAATCAGGGAGAAACAGAGTGTAGACTCTCACTTGTTGAGGATTCGAGAGCAGATGGAGAGGGGACAGGCAGAGGGTTTTGTTGTGGACAGTTCGGGAGTACTCTGGTACAGGGACCGACTATGTGTACCTATAGATTCAGAGATCCGAGAGGAGATTTTGAGAGAGGCTCACTACTCACCTTATATGGTTCACCCCGGTGAAACCAAGATGTATAAGGATTTAAAGGCACATTTCTGGTGGAATGGAATGAAGAAAGACATTGGCAGATTTGTGGCTCAGTGTCTGACTTGCCAACAAGTAAAGGCAGAGCATTAAGCACCTGCTGGCAAGCTTCAGAGTCTGCCAGTGCCCGAGTGGAAATGGGAGCAGATCACGATGGACTTTGTTGTGGGATTACCTAGAGCATAGGGTTGTTTTGATACGATTTGGGTAATAGTGGACAGACTGATTAAGTCTGCTCACTTCTTACCAGTACAGATCACCTGGTCCAGGGAGAGACTCGCTCAGTTATATCTGGATGAGATTGTTAGATTGTATAGTGTGCCTACTTCGATAGTATCTGATCGAGACCCGAGGTTTGTTTCGCACTTTTGGAGGAGTCTTCAAACAGCCTTGGGTACACAGTTGCATTTCAGCACAGCATTTCATTCACAGACGGATGGTCAGTCAGAGAGGATCATTCAGACTCTGGAGGATATGCTGAGAGCATGTGTCCTGAATTTTAGAGAAGGGTAGCATCGACATTTGAGACTGGCTGAGTTTGCGTACAACAACAGCTATCAAGCGAGCATCCAGATGGCTCCGTTTGAGGCGTTGTATGGGCGCAGGTGTCGATCCCCTTTGCATTGGAGTGACGTGGGTGAAAGGAAGACTCTAGGGCCTGAGATTCTGATAGAGGCTGAGAAAAAGGTTGAAGCTGTACGACTCCATCTTTTGACAGCCCAGAGTCGACAGAGGAGCTACGCCGATACTAGGAGACGAGACTTCGAGTTCCAGGTTGGAGATCGTGTGTTTCTGAAAGTTTCGTCGTCTAGAAGGATACGCAGATTTGGAGTGCGTGGAAAGCTTAGTCCACACTTTGTAGGTCTTTTTGAGGTATTGGAGCAAGTTGGACCAGTTACCTACAAGATTGCTCTACCCCCATGACTGGCCGGTAATCATGACGTTTTTCACGTCTCGGCTTTGAGGAGGTACGTGTTTGACCCCTCGCACGTGATTGACTTCACTCCGCTGGAGCTTGGCGAGGACTTGAGATATGAGGAGCGACCAGTGCGAATTCTTACTCGGGAGACGAAAGAATTGCGCAACCGGGTCATTCCTTATGTAAAAGTGCGGTGGAGTCATCACGAGGAGCGGGAGGTGACGTGGGAGCCAGAGACAGTGATGTGGGAGTCCTACCCTTACTTGTTCAATGCTGAGGATTGAGGTATGCGTTAAGTTTCGATGACGAAACTTTTTGTAGTGGGGGAGGATGTAATATCCCTGGTGGTCAGCAGCTGTGGAATTTCTGCATCTGAGGCTTGTCGACACATCTGGAGAGTGTCGGAACAAGTCCGAGTCGTTTTGGCACAAAATAGACGCAAAACAGACTCGTTCCGAGTCGAGAGCAGGTTTTTAGCATTGAAATCTGCAAATTGTAGGTTTTCAGCAATACGTACCGGTACCACACAGGGGAGTACCGGTACCCCAGTATAGGTTTTCCGACTACTGCTCTCAGGTTGCAACTTCTGATGTGGGGTATCGGTACGGCGTCGGCCTGGTACCGGTACTCCAGGGTAGGTGAGGGGCTTTTTGGTAAATTGCTACCTCGTGAATGTCACCCTTATCCCCTCCTTTTATGTACGTGTAGAGAGGTTAAGAGAGGATTTTGGCTACCCATTTCCTCCCTCTCTCTAGGTTGAGCTGTACGCACGGAGGAGGCTTCGGGTGGAATTCAGATCGATGCCGACGTCGCGCCGGGGAGCCGTTCGAGCGCGTGGACGTCGTAGTTGCATCGTTGGGAGGCTGGGCCAGCGTGTGGTTCCTCTCCTATCGACTTCTCGCCGTCGCGGATTAGCGTTTTGAGGTGGGTTGATGTTAAGTTACCGGAATTTTCGGATTTCCTCCTAAGTCTCAGTTGACAGCATGTATTATTGGGTTTTGTATATCATGTTTAATAGCTCGAATTTGTGGATTTGCATATTCTTTGAAATCTGAATTTGGAGCATAATTATTGGTTTAAATAAATCATATATGTTGGACTTCGATTTTACTTAGGAGAAAACCATAATTTCTATATTGTCATTTTTCGAAAAACTAACAGATTTAGCTTTAGGAGCTGTAGTTAGTTTGTATCACCGTAGTTTGTACGCAGTGGATATACAGAATAGTGTAGAATGAGATTACACTCGTACTGGGATGCCGAGTTTAGTTTTACAGTAGTGTCTAGACTATTCCGAACTGTCGGGTGCCGTTGTGGTTGACGGTGGACCGAGATTTCAGTATTTTGCATCAGATTGTGCTGAGGGCATATTTATTATGGTTGTTAGACCAGTTAGACCCTTCTGTTTTGACTATAGCCTGTGAGAGCCTGATTGAGCTCGGCAGAGATACGCTTGCATATTCGGTTAGGTAGCGCCCACGAGTGCCACTCCAGAGTCGAGCATTGTGTTTTTGCGTTGTTGTCGGTTTGTCCTGGTTGGACTTGCTCTCCACTGACGACCTATCGTAGTGGTAGTTAGTATAGCTTCGGCAGGCGGGACGGGTGTGTTCACAGTCCCTAGTGAGATTGGGTCAGAGATTGCATTTTCTACAGATAGTTAGTGTTAGATCGTGATAGTATAGTGACATATAGCTGTAGATTTCTTCCAGCTTCATTTACTATCTTTGAGCATACTTTCTGTAGACTTAGTGAGTGAGTCGTTGAGGTCGATGGCGGTACCCACTGAGGACTACTTCTTTGTGCAGTAGTTCTCACACCCAGTTGTTGAACCTTTTTGTAGAGCCTTCTTCTTCGACTGCTGCTGTTGCGGATACAGATCGTGGAAAGGGAGTCGCAAGTTAAATCCCTTCTCGTTTTGCTGCTGATCTAGAGATATACCAGCTACAGGTAGCGTTGGTTTTTGGTTCTTGTACATACTGATGTTAGATCCTCGCTGGAGCGAGTGTTATGTATTTGGAGACTAAGTATGTATTCTGAACCGATGTTATTTATCTATGTTTTTTAGTTTAGCAGCTCTATACTACTAGTTGTAGTTTTGTATGATTATAGGTACAGGTACAGCTATCGCTTCGTATATAGGGGAAATTCTTTTGTATACGGCGGATTTGTCGGCATGCCCGGAAAAATAAGTAATCCGGGGCGTGACAAATATATTTCCAAAATTGGCCCTATATATGCCATGTAAGCGTCGTACAAGTGCCATGTTAGAAATGAAGTTTTTTAAGTTAAATATGGTGAACCATTCATCGTGTTCAAACATGGTGTTTGAACACGGTGTTTGAATTGACACGGTGAATGGTTCATCATATTCAACTTAAACTCTACCTCCAATATGGCGATTGCGTAATGCTTACGTGATAGAGATAGAGTTAATTTTACAAATATAAATTTTATGAGACTATTTATAAAAAAAAAATTAATTAAGGAGCTAAATACAAAAAGTGCCCTAACATAGTTATACAAAAATATAGAAAATAAAATATGGTTGTCTATTAAATGTAAAGTTACTATCTAAATCAACTATCAGATATCACTTCAAGTTAACTAGGCTAATTTGCATAAAAATTCATTAGTTTTGCAATTTTGCAAAGGTGGACTACAATTTTGGATTTTGCAGATTTGAAACGAATTTTTGAAAAACTAACGAAATACTTTTATTCCTTTTTTTTCTCTTCTTTTTTTTTGCGCTCTTTTTTTTTTTTTCTCTCCGACCATCATCACCTCCTCTATCGCCTCCGCAGCCCATGGCGACGATAACGAGAGTGGCACTGCCTTCTCTTTCTCCACCTCCACCTCCGCTGGCATCAGCACCGATGTCGGCACCGGAGGAGAAGAACTTGGAGCCGCCTCCACCTCCGCCGGCACCAACGCTGTAGTAGGAGAACTCGAAGTGGGCTCAGATGAGGGCGGAGTGGACGGAAGCGATGAGATCGTGACCGAGGAGGTGCTCGCCACCCATGAGAATGATGACGAAGACCCGCCCATCTCTTCCGTCCACTCCGCCCTCATCCGGAGTAACCTATTGTAACCTATATGAATATAAACTTACTTTATATTTATTTAAAAATTATTACCTTACATTCAACCGTATTATTAATGATCTGATATAGATAATTTACTTATTAAAAACTGATTAGGGTCACTAGGCCAACAACATACACAGCCCGCGAACAATTCATTATCATTACCATTCTTCATTGCATATATAGAACTTTTATTAATAAAACATTAAAAATTGAACGATATCGATCGAGCTTATACTAATTAGGGTACAAGCACGAAACTAGACAAGCATAAACTTCAATTGTTTGAAAGAGTTTAATTAAGACTGACACAAAATTTCAATCTCCTAAAATTTGGGAGATATTGCTTTTGACTAAATTACAAAACACACTTCTTTACATAAGGCTCTGTTTCAATTATCTCACTGCATTAAAAATTACATCAATAATTTTCTGCACTTTATCATTGTTTCACATAGGTCCAAAATTATAGGATAATTGCTGAATTCAGCTATAAAACATGATAGAAACAAATTGATTGATGAAGTTACTTATGATTGGTGCAGTAAAATCATATATATGAGTAAACTTATTAGATGAACTATGATTTTTTATAGTGTTAACAAAATAAGCACTACAACAGAATTAGATTATAGAGACACATTTTTAGGACACTTTTGTGAAAGTATTTTATTTATGCCAAAATTTAAAAAAAAAATCTATTTAGGACTAAATATAAAATCCAATTCAATCAAAAATTAAAAGTTCCTCTACTCAACCAACCCCATCCAGCCCACTAAGCCTAATTACAAATAGAAAAGGAAAAAAAAAATTAATCACTATCTCTCTTTCTCCTCTTCCACTGCAGCAGCCGATGAGGTAGGGTTCTGGTGGGCGGAGTTCGGCCGCGAGAATCTCGCAGGGACCGTAGAAGACTACGATCACTACGTGTCACTCCGTCACAGATTGCTGGAGGAGTGGGTGTCAAACATCAAGAGGTTGTTGGAGGAGTGGGTGTCAAACATCAAGGCAGCGCACAAATAGCGACCACACATATAGCAACACTTTTAAAAATGTCACTACACATATAGGCAGGCCCTACATATAGCGACCACACATATAGCAATACTTTTAAAAAGTGTCGATAATTTAGCAAGCAACACTTTTTTGATCTATACCGATATTTAAAAATGTCACTACCTACCGTTTTTATTGTAGCGAAGAGACCTCTTTTATCTAACTAGTTTTTTTTTTTATTTTTTAAATTGTGTATTAGATAGATGTTGAAATATAGAACAATGTGATGTATTCTCTCATTTTAGTGAAGTTTTTCAACCTAATTCATTGGTTAGCTGAACTATTGAATCTTTTTAAAACAGTGGCAAAGCATAGAAATGCAATCCATGCATCTTTTTTTAGTATATAGTAGGGAGATAACTAAGCCATGGCCTGAAGTGCAAAGGAAACTTTTGTAATTAAGCTTTGTCCTTTTTCCCACTTAATTGATGACCACTTCAATGTACTATAATAATAATATCGACCACAGACCAATCTCCTTTCATTCTAGTGCAGAAATACTTTAGCTAGGGATACATTACTAACTCTTTTCACTCCAGTGCAGAAACACTTTAGTTGGGTGTACATACTTAATTAGTTTGTGCTTAGCAAGCTGCAGGCATAGAGAGTTTCAGAAAACAATATAATGGAAATGTACACTTAAAAGCTTCGAATCATAAGCGAGTATACTATGTCATATTTACACCATACTATCAACAACTGATAAATCATATTTTTTTTTCAAAAAGAAATATAATAAAAATATTTTTTTAATAATTATAATGGAATGGGTGAATAAACTAAGGAACTAATCTGGTTGGTTAGGAATCCCACATGAGCAATATAACTTGTATGTTCTAGACTTTTTCTTAATTCATAGTAGATACTTAATTGAGTATTGGTATACAAATTAGTTCAGCATAAAGGAGATCAAATTTCAAAACTTATTCAGTGAGAGCATCACATGGTCTGAGGAAATCTACAGATAGAACTACAGTAATTAAGATTAATGAGTAGTAATTATATGGAAAAATAAGATAGATAATTAACCTCGTAGCATGTTAATTACTTTGCAATTTAACACTGTGCCAAGCATGAATGCGTGGTGTGTTTCAAACAGTTATAATGCTTCTACTGAAGTAGAATATTTGAATCTAAGGTTATAAATCGTACTAAATTAATTAAGAATAATTCCTAAAATACTCAGATCCTTCTTACTCAAAAGGTAGGATTTTATTTTGGCGCTTTACTTATTTGCTCAGCTAGCATCTCTAAGAGCTCCGTCAGAATCGACGGGCAACTTATCCTCAAGTGCTCGAACCCGTCCGTCTGCATAACGGCAGTCAGTACGCCGGGAGAGGCCACAAATTCGAGACAGGCTGCTTTGAGTTGGGCGCAGCGGTGCTGCTCGGCCAAGGCCAGCGTTGTCGCCACCATGTTTACGCTGAGGTCCCGGCACAACTTCTCTTCGCACACTAACCTCAGCCTCTCCATTCCATACCGATCCGCAGCGGCGAGTAAATGCTGAAGCATCAAAGTCGAAGTCCCCGGATCTTCGAACTGAGGCAGCGAATCCGAGTAGACGAAATGAAGCATAGCATTGAATGCCACGGGTTCCATATCCTCTATTCTTATGAACTGCACGCTCTTTTCCATCATGGGGCCGAAGAGCTCTGCTCTGAAGACTGGCGACCGCGCGGCGAGCAAGCACCTGTGGGCGGCGAAAGTCTCCCCGCCGACTTGGAAGGCGACGTCGGTTCCCTCTCCGCTGTCCAAGAGGCGGGCGAGGTGACGGTGCAAGTCGGAGGGCGGAGATGCGATGGCGGGAAGACCGTCGGGCGCTATCACATGCAGTTTCTTCAGCACCGTGACGGTGCAGTCGACCGCCAAGCAGTCGTCCTTCAGGTACTGCGACGCCTCCAGATCGGTTCTTTTGACGAAGTTCTTGTAGCCCCAGGTTCTGGCGGTCGTCGTGAACTGGCACGGCTTCTCGCGCGCTGATATTGTGATCGGCGGAGGCGCGGGTCCGCCGCTGCCGTCCGTGTCGTGCTCCTGCGCCGCCAATGTGAGGTTGAACTTGGCCGTGACGCCTGCGGCCGGGCTGGCGAGCCTCACGAAGAAAGATACGTAGTCGGTGGTGCCATCGGTTTCGCCGTCGGGGTAGTACCTGACGACCCAGTCGTGGCCGCCGACGGCGAACGCGGCGGATTCGAAGAACTGGCCGACGCCGATCCCCTTGGTCAGGGAGTAGGCCGCGATCTTGAACCGGTGGGACCCACTCGCCCACTCCGGCGCCAAAGTCGAGGACGTGCCCTTGTATGGCACAGCAGCAGCAGCGGCAGCAGCGGAGGAAGACGTCATCGCCGTGGACGTGGAGAAAAAGAAGAAGACGAGGGGGGCTCTGGGTTTAGGGCGTATATTAATTAATTTATTTGCTTATTAGTTGCCTTGTTAGGATAGAAATTACACACGATTGTTTCGGGGTAGTTCAAGTAGGTCAAGATACGCACTTCAGTAAGGGATGCAAACCGATCTGGGTTGGTGGAACTCTTGCCCCGATCCGCCAGATGGGGCAGTAAATAGGAAAAAATAAACGGATTTGAGACGGAAAAACGGGTAAATTTTACAATTTGAGACGAATTCGTGACAGAAATCGGAAAAAATTTTGACTCGCCCCGAAAATTATTTATATTTTAAAAAAATATTTCTAAAAGATAATGTATTTATAAAAACGTTTAAAATATAAATAAGTTAATTCTCTCATTTCTAATGTATTTGAAACTTTTGAATTTTATTTTGAATTGTGATTGATATTTTTTATTTTTATAATTGATATTGTTAAATTATATATATAATATTATTAAAAATTATTATTTTATATTTTACAAAATATTAATAATATTATAATCTATATCTATATCTATATCTATACTACTTATAAATGCGTGAGTTTTGAATTTTTTTCCTCTTTCCCAAAATGACCATCCCTATTAATATAATTCCAATCATATACTAATAATATCATTCATTCAACTTTAATGGAATAAATTACAGTCGTACAATTTTTATTTTATTTTTAAATTATCATAAAATATATTAATTCATAGTCGTTCGATCTAATCTGACTGACGAATTAAGTATCTGTCACTTTTTTTTTACCTAAATTGCCTTTAAATAGTATGTATCAAATTTCACTTTTTACACGTGTCATATCTCCTAATAACTGCCGCCAACATAATATCATATTTTATCACAAATAATATTCGCATTTCTTAAATATTTTCTTTTCAAATAATATCCGCATTTCTTAAATATTTTTTTTTCTCACACGTAATATCCGCTACCTATATAATATCCAATCACATAGTACCTTCCGTATATAATATTTAATCATATTTTTTTAAAGATGAATATATAAAAATTATCTCAATTTTACCTACTAATATTTAAAATATGAGATATTTTTTAATAAAATATAACATATAAATTTACAATTTAAAATTTTAAATTTGTAGATAAATGTGATTCATAAATTGATATTGATTTGAGATAATTATTAAAATAATTGTTGACACGGACATACCATTTTTTAGTCGGAAAAATATTGCATTCTATTTGTGAGAATATAAAGAAATTTATACTTATCTAAATTTTTGTCGAAAAATATTTACTGTAGAATATTTTTCACAAGCGCCCCATAAAATAATATTCCATACATGTCAAAAAATATAAAAATCTCTATGTAACAAATATTGAAAATATTTTGTATCTACTATCTCTCAATTAACTAACTAAAAAAAATTAGGTTTGAAAAATAAAATAATTTAAATAAGTTTATAAAATCAACTTTAAATTTTAAATTTGGTTCATAATTTCAAATGAGAATTAATATTTTAATTCAAATTTTGAAATTAATTAAAATTTTAATATTTTGGGTGTGTAAACAGTATTTCAAATTGAAAATAATTAATTAACTTAAAAATATATCAAATTTGAAAAATAGATGGGATGATAAATAAATTAATATCTTTAATAATTATTTATATTCAAATTATGGATTCAAAATTAATTTCAAATTTTGAGTTTTATTCATAAATATAAATATGAATTTATTAATTTAAAATTTAGAATTACTTTAAATTTTTAAAATTTGGATACACATTAAAAAAAATTAATTTTAGAAAAAATTTAACTGTTAAATAGATTTATACTACCAATAATTATTTAAATTTAAAATATAAATATAAATTTAATTTATTTAAATATTACGTGCATTGCATGTGCACTATAACTAGTTTTATAAAAAATATTAATTGGCGGGGCGGATTCGCGCCGCCGGTGGGAGACGGGTTACAGGCGAGGCAGATTATAGGATGTATTTTTTAACCCGTCACGGATTCGGGGCAGAAGGCGGGGCAAAATTTTGCTAGTCGGGGCGGGAGGCGGGGCAGGGCTCCAGCCCCAAATTCACCCCGTTTGCATTCCTAATTTCGGTTCAATTAGTAGTTAGACCAGCTCAATTGGTATCGAGGTCTTGTGGGTTATTATTTATTTATGTAATACATGTTAAAATAATAATAAAATAATAAGAGTCCAGCCATGTTGCTTCCTAAATTATAAAGAAGTTAATTCTTTCAATTTTTTAACATTTAGGTCAATTCTTTTGACTATTTCTAATTTTTAGATTAATATTATTTTCTTAGAGAATCACTAAACTCTATAAGAAAATCACTAAACTCTAATGTTGCGTTAGGTTTGGGTACAAGTAAGAACTGCTTATTATAACGAATAGGTACAAGTTCAGATATAAGCAGAAACTAAGCTGATTTTATGTTTTTTTTTTGAAAATTAGATTGTAGCTAAATATTATTTGAATGGTTAGATTAGAAATGAGGAATATGAGTTAAAATTTTAAATTAAAAATATTTTATCTAATTAATAAACATCAAAATATTAATTAAAATAATTTAATAACTTAATAAATTTATTTGCTATGAATATTGTATAAGATAATAAAAATATATTAATTAATTAATTAATTAATTATAAAAATAATTTAACTTTTAATTAGTTAATAAATTATTTTAATTAGATAACTAGTGAAAAAAATAATTAGATTAATAAAATATCAATGGTTGATCAATATAAATATTAGTTGACACATTGAGGATGTCTCTGGGAAAGGCACCCGCAAAGTAGCCATGGCCATGGAGTAGGGGCTGGCAAATGAGCGAGCCGGCTCGCGTCGACCACATTCAACTCGATATTTGACTCGCTCGAGCTCGACTCGAAATTAAATGAGCCGAGCTTGACAAAAAAAAAAGGCTCGAAATTTATTTTAAGCCGAGCTTGAGTATTACTCGGCTCTTTCGAATTAGGCTCGAAAAGCTCGAAAAGCTGAATATATATATATATATATATATATATATATAATATATATATTATATATATATATAGAAATTAGGCTGGAATACTATAATAGTAAAACGTTCTTTTTGCTATCAAGTTTTTAACCATTGGATGAAAAATTGTAGGATCGGGATATATTAGTCGTTAGAGTTGAGTGGTCCCCCTAGGGTTGAGTGGTCCCACTGGGTTATAGTATTTAATCCAATGGTTAGAAATAATGAAAAGAGTTGATCCAAAGGCTAAAAAACTGGTAGCAACAATAGGATTTTGCTACCAATAGTAGCCCAGTCCAACTCTATATATATATATATATATATATATATAGAGTAGAGCTACTATGCTATCGAAGTATAGAGATTGGCGCTTTCGATTTTTTGATTCTTAGATCAATCCTTTATTCGTTTCTTATCTTTGGATTAATATTATTATTATCTTGTAGGGACCACTCAATCCAAGAGTATTATTTAATCCTAGGGAGACCGCAATCATCCAACCATACATTTTTAATCAAAGGGTCAAAGTTCAAAAATATCAAATCCTCTATGTTTTCGATAGCATAGTAGTTCTACACTATACTATATATATATATAATTATATATATAATATATATATATATATATATATATATATATATAATATATAATATATAAATAAAATATATAAATATAATATATTTAATTATATATAGGCTGAGTGAATAATCTGAGTTTAGTTAAAATTGGGCCAATATTGTTTGGCCATAAAAACAAACCTAATAGACAAATAAAAAGGCAAAATTTTACTAAATTTATATATTTTTTCCTTTCTTTCTTCTTTCTTCACAGAGCTCTAAATTTTCAATATGTTTCTCTCTTTCTCTTTTTCTATCTCTCACCCTAAGTGGCCAAGCCGGAAGCCCTCTAAGTTACCAAGTAACATCATATGTCTGCCTTTGCCTACTTTGCTATTAATTATATGCTTGAGAAAAATATACAGAATATTTTTAAAGTAAAAAATTATTATTCATATAAAATTTTAATTTTAGTTATATATGATTGGATAGTTTAATCCAATATTTATCTATATAATTTATTTATTTTTGACTGCATAAATGAAAATGAATAATATAGAGATTGAAGGCGGAAGAAAAAACATGTAAGGCTGAAAAAATTAGATATTCAACTCATAAATTATATTTTTTCATATTATAATACTATATTTCATATAACTATTTTGTACTTTGAACTATTAGACATATTTTTGTATTAAATTATAGATAATGTTCTATACAAATTAAACTATTGATCGTATAATGTTGAGAATTTCAAGCGGCTCGTTTAGGGCTCGAGCTCGCTTGACTGGAAATTAGGCTCGCTCGAGCTCGGCTCGAAGTAATTTCAATCCAAGCTTGAGCTTAAATTTAGGCTCGAAATTAATTTCAAGCCGAATTTGAGCCGAGGTAAGCTCGCTCGAGCTCGGCTCGTTTCCATCCCTACCATGGAGAGTCAGACCATCAAGCGACATTTTTTTCAATTTTTTTTTACAGTAAAAGCCTGTAACAACTCGATCCGTTACTAATAACAATTTGTTGGATCTAAACCGCTGATCCAAATATTTAAGCCCAGTTATTATTATGTTGCCAGGCCTCATATATTTCTAATTAGAATTTTTTTTCCATCCGATATAGAATTATTGGGCGTTACAAATTCTCCATGTTTATATCCTAACATACTCATCAGATACAAAGCCAATCACACACATATAAACTAAAAGTACCATTTTCGAAATCCATGCTTAAAGCAAATACTTGAAGGTCAACCCGTGCATAAAAGAAACAATACAAAAATATGAGATTCTATAAGTGGCTCCTATAGGTTCAAAAGATGACTTCCACCAAACACATGGTGTAATACTTTGCACCGCATAACACTTAGCTCTCACACCTCCGGCCGGTATTCAGCTCTAATACCAACTGCAATGATCCGACCCATTGACAATAATAATTCATTGAGCCCAAACCAGCAGTCCAAAATACTATAGTGGAGTTAAGAGGTTTAGTTCTATTATATCTTACTAGTTAAGGATCCCGCACGATGCCGTGGGTAGATGTCACGCCCCGGGGTCCCTTTTTGTTTGGAAAAACAGCGGAAACGACTGAAAATTTTTTTTTTTTTTGAAACACCTGACCCCAGTGTATGTCAGATCCACCACAAATACAGGGAATCCACTGTTTACACGGACAGAGTTTTCCCTGTATTTGCACGGCGTCGCACAAGTACAATTATACAAACAGAGTATAACCAGAATACAACCACAACCATATGAACACACAATCACAACTACACATGCAGACGTTCATACATTCACCATTCACAACGCGACAGTATTCCAATTTTTAAACAAAAATCCAGAACTATCATTTGAAATGTTTCCCACACAGAAACTTTTATCCTTTCAAAACGCTACGACGAGGGGTAGAAAAATATTTGAAAACTGTATCGAATATGAAAACTCTTTTCTTTTAAAACGAGCGCTACCACGAGGGGTAGAAAACCATTTTTTTTTCTTGAAAGCTCATAGATCTATTTTTATTTACGAAAACCCAGCAGAAAACTGAACATTCAAGTACCGAATGAAACTGAACCAAAATTAAAGTTTACTATTTATTCAAGCAAGGGAAAAGAGATAACCAAACGGGACGGAGCTCTATCGCGCGCTAGACTCGCTCCTCACCTGCCGTCCCACTCGGACCTGCGACGTCACCTGTAATGGGGGCGGGGGGTGAGAACATGTAAACATGTCTCCCCTCCCAGTGGGTACCGCAAGCCGACGAGGGCGAGGGTACGCACCAGCAAAGGAGGCTAAGCAACAGTAAAGGTAAACAACTACAGTAGCTACTATGATATAAGAACAGAAAGTACAAGTAAGGAACTGATGTACGAGTAAGGAACTACTGCTACTGTATGTATGCATCAACTGGTGGATAGTCCAAGGATACAATCTACAACCCTGCCTTTGTTGGTCCGGAGACCTCAGGCTCATGTCACAATCACTCAACCCTGCGTATACCCAGTCTCGTAACCTCTGAGCTCACGGGTGGGCCAAACGCAACACTTTTCGCGGAAAAGAACACCCCCTGCCGGTGGATCAGACCGCTGGTGTTCGTGAAATGCCGAACGAGTGGTGACGATCGATGCTGATATGCTCAATAGCCCAACCGTCGGCAACCAGCCGACACCCGACCGATAGGTCATCAAGTACAAAGGAACCGACCCGAGATTGGTCAAAGTACGTAAAGTAGTGAACGACCAAATAGGTACCGATGCAACAGGAGAACACGACCAATCAGGTCACAAGTATAGTATATACTAATGCCAACTACTCTCTACCCTACATCAGATCTACGCATAGGACAACAGACCGACAGAGTAAACAAAAACAGTATGGTGCAAGGCTCAATATGTAACGAGTAAACAATATGAATAGACGATGTAAAAGATAGGGTAAAAGGAGGACATCACCGAGCGTGCACCGCTGTAACCGACTTCGGATCGAAGTACCACCTGTACTAGAAGCTGAATGGTCTCGCTAAGTCGCAGACGAAGCGACCGATCCTACGAAGGGTCCACCCGGGTTAGAAGTCTAACCCACGAATAAATAACATGACCAATCTCACACAAATCCCAAATCATAACCCCACTGAAATCGGTTTCTCAAACGCAACATCCGAATCAGCCGGAAGTCCCGAAAACCGTATCGGAACTCCACCGTCGCTCACACCCGTCGTTTCTGAACCTTCGAGACGACATGGGTGACCACACAAGGCTCAGCGACGCTACATGTCAATCACGAGGCACCGTCGTAAGAATTCCGATCGAACGCGCGTTCTATCGGCGATTTCGCCGAAAAACCTCCCGGAAATGAACGAGTAAGATTTTCCGCAAAAGGCTTGGGGCCTGGACGATCAGTCCAGAGGTATCTTAAGCTTTACCTGCTGCCAACAGCAGCGCACGACGAGCGAAACGCAAACGGATCCCTAATGGCCCATGAAATCACATCATTTTATGTGATTTCATGGCTCTACGGTGCGTACCAGCAAACCAGGGATCTACGGAGGTTGCCATCAGCACTTGCTGCAAGGTTTCGGCATGCCTGAGCCGTGCTCACGCTTTCGGAGCACTGCCGGAAGCAACCAAACGCGCGCACGAGCGACGCGACTCTCAGCGATCAGTGGGCACCAGCGCGAAGATCGCACACTACTCATTAACCAGGGCACCGTTAATCTAAATGGAGGTGAGCATCGTGTTCAGGCACGAGCCGACGATCACCGTGCTCACCTCCGAGGTGCAAGGGAGTCGTCCGGATCACCGGACAATGACCGGAACCGCAAAACGACGTGCTGGAACTAAGGTACACTACTCACCGAGCTGTGGGAGCTAGGGATGGCCGCCGGCGATCGGACGGCGGCACTCCGGCGGTGATGGAGCAGCAGGTCGGGGAGGTCCGGGAAGGTGCTGGCCGGCGCCGGCAGCAGCCGGTGGCGGCGGCGGCGGAGATCGGGCCCACCGACTTCCTCTCGGTTTGGAGCTTGCCGGTCGGCGAGGCGGCGACCGGGGGAGTCGGGCGGGATGATCCGGCGCCGGGGACCGAGGAGAGGTGGTGCCCACCTCCGGGGGCAACGGCGGCGCTCGGGAGTGCGCGGCTCCCAGGGTCGGCCCTCACAAGACCCCGAGCGGCGGCGGGAGGCCTTGGCGGCAGCCGGCGAGGGCGCGGGGACGGCCGGCGACGCACGCGCCGGGTTGCTGGAGGTCCGCCGGGGTCGACAGGGAAGCTTGGCGCAGGGGGAGGTGGCGGTCCAAGGCCGAACCCCGAGCTCGGCCCGGCTCGGTTCAGGGCAGACCCGACTGGCTACAGCTCTTCCGGCGGCTTCCGGCGACGCTCAGCGGGTGGCCGGGGTCGCCGGGAAAGAGGGCACCTGAGGTGGAAGGAGGCCGGGGCTTGCCTCCACAGGCAGTGGAGACCCTCCCACAAGCCCTCGGTCTAAGAAGATGGCCGAGAGAGGAGGTAGGCCGGTTCGCAGGCAGTTTCGGCGGCCGGGCAGCTCGGGCGGCGGCCGATAACGTGAGCACGGGCAGGGCAGGGTGGTGCTGTGGGTGACAGGGCGCTGGGTCAGCTGGGGAGTTCTAGGGTTAGGGTTAGCTCCAAGAAACCCTAGGGTCAACAAATATATAGGTATTGCGACTTTTGCGGAAAACCCCCCTCAAGCTGAAACGGTTTAAACCGCAGCCTCCTGCCAGCGAGTGCTTTATGCACGGCAGCCCCTCCGAGTTCAAAAACTCGCAAATCGGCGGCATAAAATATAGCGCCTTTTCGGCGAATTATCCGATTATTCAAATCAGCCCCTTCGCGGACTTTTCGCGATTCCCGAGAATCCGTCCCGTCCGGATTTCGATCGGATCACACCAGCTGCGATCAGCAGCTCAGAGGCATCGAATCTAGCATCTCGTTTCGTCGAAAGATTTCCGATTTGCGACAAAACCTTCCTTCTAGTCTCACCAAAAACCACATATAGACAATTAATATGCAAAAAACCACTAAACCTTTTTCTCGAAATCCGTGCCTCCAAATTCAATTCTGTCAGTGCAAAGGGTCCGGATAGTCGAGGCGTTGAAAACGAGCTATTGGAAGGCTATCTTCGGAGTCCGATACGCGTCGAAAATTCACTTTACTCCGCGCCTCCTGGAAAACCGGAGTTTACTATTCACTTAAGTCAGACTTCCGGGTCCGCTAACTTCTCCGTTTTAACATCGTTTTCTCCTGAAATTTGAGGTACACATAATATTATATTACACAAAAGAATCATCATCAACCAAAAGGTTTATATCAAAAATCAAAAATCTCAGTTATTACAGTAGATAATTAGATTCAAACTTTAAATAAAATTCAAAATTATAATTTCTGATTATAAAATTTTAATTTTAATTTTGATTTTAAATTTTAAATTTAAATTTAAAATTTAAAATTTTTATTTTAGGACTAAAGTGAAAAACATGTAAATTTAGGAACCAAAATTAAACATGCAAAATAAAATCAAGTAGGTGCTGACATGAGAAATTCATTACTTTTAACACATCTTTTTGAACGGCTGGGACGTAATATAATGAAATCAGGTTGGAAACTTTATGGAAAAAAAATATTGGGGAACAATAAAAAAAAAATAGTGCTAAGTTGGGACCATAGTGCAATAAATCATGTATGTGGGCCTCACATCTCCTCCAATAGGTTGTCAATTCATGTATTTTATTATTTTATTTATATTTAATTTATAAATTTGAAAAAAAAAAATATTGGCGAAAAATAAGAAACGTTGCAAAGTTGAGAACCAACGTTGCAATTAATTATGTATGGCCCACATCTCTCCAAAATAAGAAGAGGACTCCTTCAGGGTTGCTAATTCATGTATTTTTAATACTATTTTTTATTTTATAGATTTGAGAAAAAAATGTTGGAGACCAAAATAAAAAATAGTGGCAAAGTTGGGGACCAATGGTGTATTAATCATGTATGTGCGGCCGCGCACAACTTTCCAAAGAGATGTCACGCCCCGGGGCCGATTTTAAAAGCCTTTAAAAAACAAAGTTGCGAAAAACTTGCCATTTTTTTTTTTTTCAACCTGGCCCATGGCCCACGCGACGTACAGACCCGCACAAATACAAAAGTTCCTCTGTCACGATCGAACAGAGTCTCCTTTGTTTTGCACGGCGTACTAGCCTATACACACAAGATCTCAACCACAACCTAATATTATCCAATCAACAACCAAAATATGATAGCATTTCCATACAGCTAACAATCCTTAGAATGATGCATGCCTCTAAGCACTCCTAGGCGCTGGAATAATGCAATGCACAATACAACAAACATCCTATTTAAAAGTGCCCCCACCACGAAGCTTTTTTTTTAAACTCTAATTTCATTCATTCATAAAAACCCATTCGGAAAACCTTTATAAAACTGTTTCCAACACGGAAACTCTATTTTGAAAACCGACTACTCTCGAGGGTAGAAAACCAGCGATGCATAACTACAAGAAAACCAAATCTCCACAGAACCAAAACCACAGATCAAAAACTCCAATCTACATGTATAAAGAACCAACACCACATTTCACATACATTCAAGCATACATAAGATCAGCTAACTGAACCATTATTAAGAAAAACTACTAAGTGCGGAAAAGAGATAACAAGGGTGAGCGTCACTACTGCCGTCTAGCTAAGATCGTCCTCTCATCGAGCCCAAAATCCAACTCCTCGTCTCTGTCACCTGTGGGGAAATGGTGGGGTGAGAAACCGCAACCATGTTTTCTCAGTGGGTACGACAGGCACGAAGGCAAGTCGTAATCACCGGAAACCAAAGGAGATAAGATAAACAAGTAATATATCTGTAAGCTGATATGAATAGAACTACAGTAGCTTAAAAACGATAAATAGGCAAGCAATAAATAAACCTGCTACTGTATAGAAAAATGCAAACGAATGCCTCAATGTACTGAACCAGAAACTGTACCAATCTGTGGCCTGCTGTATGGCTCCGCAGACCTCACGCTACCTGTCACTAACTGCACCGACCTGATCCATCCCGCCCCGCAGGACGACCCATCCGGATAAGTACACTCGATCGGTGGCCAACCGATCGGTGTCATGAATACCCCCAAGGCCGTGACTAACTCATGCTGGTAGCTCAAACAAAAACAAACCCGCTAAAGCCGTGCCTAGCCGAAGCCAACAACGAGGGTGTATAATGCCAATGAAACAGAAGCTAGGGCGTACAACCCCGAACTGAAATAGATACCAGGGCGTACAACGCCGAACCTCGATCAACCAAGATCGAAACACACGACAAGAGAGTCGATGTGTTGCCTGGACCCAAGTTCCACAGAGACTACGAAATACGAATGCAGCCTGCTCTACATGTCATCCACAACTATAACAATGAATCAAGGGATGCGAATAACAAACGATAACAAGCAATCAATGTAGAGACTAAATACACGGAATAGAAAAACAGGAGAAGGAAGTGAAACGCTCTCACCGATACCAGCTTAAAGCACCCACCTGTCACTCGTCGCGTCAGAACACTGGGTACGCACAAGTCGACCGACCCACGAAGATCCCACGGTCAGTAACCAACCCACTCACCTGAAGTACACTATCTCACAAACTCCCACACAGACCGGTATCGTTTCCCAAAACCGATCATCGTAACTCACCGGAAGTCCCGAAAACCACACCGGGACCGTCGCGACCCACTAAGTGTCCGAACTCACCGACTCGTGCCACGAGTCACCCGCTGCCCCAAAGCACTCCAATTTGATGCCTTGCACAAACACAGAGGTAACACAACAATAAACGA
>NC_033622.1:9842161-9907970 GCF_001540865.1 Ananas comosus
ACTAACGCTCAACTCTGATATCGTCTCTTCTCGTATCGGTTTCCCAAAACCGATCATCGTAACTCACGAGACCCGAAATTCACACCGGACCGCGGTACCCACTAAAGTGTCCCGTAACGTCACGACTCGTGCCTAGAGTCCAGTCCGCTGCCCAAAGCATTCAATTTAGGATGCCTGGCAGCAAACACAGAGGTAAACAACAATACGATCATTCGCCGGATTAATCGTAACGATCCAGATTCCCGGAAGTGTCTATTTCGACACCGGAACCGACCGTCGCTGCACCTATTCATCATCGAACCCAGCACAAAAGATGATGTCGACCAGCCAACAAGGCTCCAGCGACAAAACACACAAGCCCAAACATCCGTGATGAAGAATTCCGAACCGAACCGTCCGTTCGCGCAATTTCGTCGAAAGAACGCACACGAATCGACCTACCCGATTTCCGCGAAAGCTAACTGGACCATGACATTCAGTCCAGCGATCATAACAACCCCCACAACTCACCCACATAGCCACGCAAAACAGAATTGACATAAAGACATCTCTAATTACATAAATATCATCATTTCTATGTATTTGGCGATCTAAGTGGCTCGCTTCACTACGCAACCGAGGAACTTTCCGAATCCGCAGGAGCACGGTATGACATCCGAGTACAGTGAGTCCGTGCCTCACGATTTCCGGAGCACAGCGGCTCGGCTGTGGAGCGCGGGACACTCGAAGGTTCAGCGAATTAGCGCGCGTCAGGGAAATCGCGCCGTATCAGAATACCGGACACCTCTGTCCATAGGAAATGGTGACAATTGTGATCGGCACTGACAGCACGAACACCGTGGCCTCACTCCGGAGGCATCAGGACAGCCTCGATCGTGATCAACGTGCGCAGGAAGCCAAACAGGCAGCCAAAAAGGCTGAACGGACGACATCGCCAAAACATGGCGAAACGGGCCTATCCGACAGAAACCAAGGTGAGCACGATGATCTTCAACCTTCCACGGATCATCGTGCTCACTTCCGTGGAGATCGGGGAAACTCGGGAAGCCAGAACAGTAGGCCATCCCACAAAAGCCATTTCGGGTGCCGAGCAAGTTGCTCCGGCCAGGTCCGCGCCGGCGCGCGGCTGGGGGGGCGGAGGCCAGGATGGGTGCGGGGCGAGGAAGGAGTAGGTACTTCACCTCAGACAGGCGCTGACAGCGCGGCGGCGACGGCGGGCAAGATGAGCCGCGGCACGGGCTAGGGCACGGGTTCCAGGAGTTGCTGGGCACGGGCGGACGGCATGGGAGCTCCGGGACGGCGGAGGCGGGCTGCAGGAGGTCGGGAGGGCCGCACAGGTGGCTCAGGGTGCGGCGGCAGCGAGAAAGGAGCCGCACACAGCTCGGCTCGGCTCGGGTTGGCCGCTGTCACGCCGACCGGCGGCGGGCGGCGGCGCGCTGGGGCGGCGGCGACCGGCGGGAAGGGGCCCGAGCACAGAGGGGTGTCGCTGGGAGGAGTTTCCAGCGGTGGCGGCGGCACAGGCACTGTTCGGCAACCCAAGCTCGCTTGCAGCTCGCCTGGGCCGGCATCCTGCCGGCTTGGTACGGATTGTTGCGCGGCGGCAGGCGCGGTCGGCGGTCGCGCGGGATGCTTCGCCGAGCAGCGGGGCGACACCGAGGGAGGTCGAGAAGTGCGGAATCTCGGTCTCCTCACAATGCAAGAGAGGTAGAGAGGGAGAAAGCAAAGAGAGGGAAGAAGATGGGTAAGGCTCGGACGGCGCGGGCTCAGCCGGCGCGCGGCCGGGGTGGCAGCAGCGGCAGGAGAAGGGTGCAAGGTGGCTGGGGCGACTAGGAGCTGGGCCGGCTAGGGATTAGGGGTAGGGGATCATAAACCCTAGAACTGATAAATCCAAGGTGTAACTTTGCAAAAAGGTCCACCAAACCAGAATTTCAATCGAGATCCTCGACAGTAGCGACAAAACGCATGAAGTCCCTCCACGTGCGATCCCCTCGAAAGATACATAAAATATCGCGACATTCGCGAAAATACGCGTTTTGCTAACTACCGGACCTCTCCCTCGATCAACGCGGCGATCTCAGCGCAGATCGCTCGTCAGATTTGCAAACGGATTTGAATCCAGTGCGATCAGCACGACGGAGACAACAAAGCTGCGGATTTCGTTTCGTCTTGTTCGATCCAGCCGGATTCACAGAAAAATCCAACCTTCTTCGATAGAAGTAAACCACATGTAAATACATATAAAACATGTATTTTTGGATTTTCTCGAAATCCGTGCGTCAAACTCAAAATCCGTCAGCGTCAGTAGTTCTAGAACAGCTGAACCGGTCGAAACGAGCTATTGGACTGCTATGAACAGAGTCCGGTACGAGCCAGAAGCCAACTTCTCACCACGGCTTCTCCGGAAAATCGAGTTACTATTCACCTTAAGTGAAACTTGAAAATCGCGTAGAATTTCCGTTTTAACTCGTTTTCGCCCGAAACTTGATGAGTGCTTTTGTAATTAAATTACACACAAAAACATCGTCAACTGAGAGTTTAACTACACTGCAAAAATCTCAGTCCTTACAAGAGAGGCCTTCTTTAGAGTTGCCAATTTATGTATTTTTATACTTTATTTTATAGATTTGAAAAAAATGTTGAGGACCAAAACAAAAATGGTACAAAATTGGAGACCAATGGTGCAATTAATCATATATGTGGACCCACATCTCTCCAAAATAAGGAGAGGCCTATTTAGGGTTGCCAATTCATATATTTTATAGATAGATAGATAGATTATTGATTTATAGATTATAGATTTTTATATTTTATTTTATAGATTTGAAAAAGAAATGTTGGGGACCAAAATAAAAAAGTGCAAAGTTGGAGACCAATGGTGTAATTAATAATGTATGTGGGCCCATATCTTCCCAAAATAAGGAGATGCCTATTTTAGGATTGCCGTTTCATGTATTTTTATTATAGATTATAGATATAAGGCGTGTTTGGTTCGCTTATTTCTCACCCTGGAATCGGAATCGGAATGAATAAATCTGTTTGTGGGTGTTTGACACGCGGGAGTTCCATTCCGATTCCGATTCCCGAGTGGGATGGGAATCCTCCAATCACCTCTTTTTTCAATCCGGCCTAGGAGGCCGGATTGAAGGTTGAATCCGGACGGAATGGATATTTATTCGGATTAAATTTATTTTTTCAACTTTTTTTAATTAAAATATGAGTTAAAATTTAAAAATTAAATATATAATTTTAAATTTTAATTTAAACTTAAATTAAAAATTAAAATTTAATCAAGTATTTCGAATCTAACTTATGAATTTGAATTTAAATTAAATTTTAATTTATATAAANAAATTAAAATTTAATCAAGTATTTCGAATCTAACTTATGAATTTGAATTTAAATTAAATTTTAATTTACATAAAATGTTATTCAAATTTTCTTTCAAACTTAAATCAAATTTATGGATTTGACATTATTTCAAAATTTTGATGTAAAGTTTTAATATTTTAATTTTTAATTTGAATTTAAATTAATATATTATAAAGATAATGTTAGTATATTAATTTGATTACATTTTTTATATCCACCTGAACCAAACACCGACAATGGGAATGATTTATTTCGATTCCGATTCAGGTGATGAACCAAACAGAATTAGGTAATGAGTCATTCCGATTCCGATTCCAGCTTATTTTGATTCCGATTCCGATTCCGACTTCGAACTAAACACGCCCATAGATTCTAGATATATGACTACTCCAAAATCCTGGGTCTCACATTCTTTCTTTGCCGCCCCACTCCCTACCCCCCAGGCTCTAGTTCCTTTGCTAGGCTTAGGTAAACGTGGTTTGAACCCAACAATTTATTATTGCTAGTGGGTCAAATTGTTACATTTGGTATCAAAACACACCCTTTTAAGCCTTGACGTCCTTGTCAGGTGTAGGCACACATGTTTTGGATCCAACGAATTAGTATTGCTAGTAGGTCAGATCATTACATGTAGCATCAGAACTTAGTACCAATAAAAAATGTGAGAGCTAAACGCTACGCAAGACAAAATGTTATACCACGAGTTTGATGGAAACCACCTCTTGAACGCACGAGCCACCTCTAAAACCTCATATCGTCTGATAGTTCTAATCTATATGTTTGTGGTTGGGCGTCACACCATAATAATAATAACTAGGCTCAAGTATTTTAAACAGGTGATTTAGATCCAATGAGTAATTATTATTAACGAGTCGGATCGTTACAAAGCCTACAATTAGAATAATTTTTTTTTTGAATAATTTGTTAATGTATTCTTCACCTAAGCCAGAGTCTTTGTTAAAGCCGAACTCTACCAGAAAAGATAACATGTGTAAAATAAGTGCAAGAATAAGCATCAATATCTGAACTGAATTTCAATTAGTAAAAGCATATACATCATTACCAAAGAAAAATGATGTTTAAATAAGCATAAGCATAAAATGGATTTATTCCGACAGAGTACTCTTTATTGATGCTTTATTGATGCTTCAAGTAGCTTGTACATTTCTCATAAATTTCCTGGAAGATAACAAACATCTCATGTTGAACCCTCCGACGATCTTATTACTTAATGAGGTGAATAAAGAACACCTCATCTTCTGAACTAACTAGGAAGGAGCCACTTTCAATGGCAATGTTATTATAACTGCTATACACTAGGCATCCTTCACCATCTCTAGAAAAAAGAATAAATTCAATTGAAAATCAGTAACCAAAATTGAGACCTAATTGCTTGGTTCTGCAATCAGGAGAAAACTGAAATAAGAATAAATTGAATGTCCAAGAAGAGGAAAAGTGGGCCTTTACAACAGAAGCCCGAATCGATGTCCTCTTCACAATTACATTATGAGACACCTGGATAATGAAATCTGTGAGATAAGATAAGAGAAAATATTAGAGAAGAATAGAAACAAGGATAAGACATTGCAAACGAACAATAAACCTGTCATCTTCCTTTGCCAATGATCTTCTTTAAGTATATGAAGTGAAAAGCAGTTGAAGTTAAAACAAATGAACTGCCATTTTAAGCTTGTTTTGCTTCCACTTTGGTAGCTTGTAGAAGGCTGCCTTCGGCATATTAAACTTCTCTTTGAACTCTTCTGAAGATAAATAAGCCTGAAGTGGAAAGCGAGAGTAAGAATCTGAGAGATCAAAAGGATATTACAACAAGTAGGCTACTTATTTACCTCTCGTTTAGTTATATCGATCTCTGAAACAGGATCGGTCGATGAGGTCTTTAGACGCTCATAAGGAAATATTGGAAGGCCTTCATCAATGTCTGCTTCATTTTCCTTTGCATCTTCCTCTATGGTGAGATCACTAACTCCACTATTCATTGTGGTCTCTGGGTTTGAGAAATATATAAGCAAAGATTCGGGATTTCCATAAATCCTTGTAAGTTTTAACATATATGTTTCCCTGCATAATTATCTATTTACATATCTACTTCTGCAAAATCTGAGGTTTTTTTCAATGTATGCCCTTCTAAGACTTAATTACTTACACGTACACCTTTGTAATCGTAAAAACAAATCATCCCCTCTTTTCTAGAACAAGACCAACTTGTCCCCTTGAAATAGGGCACATTTGTTAAGTACACTCATAGAGAGAGAAAGTGGCCATGCAACTATTGATAGGATATGGATGGTAATACCATGGAAGCTCCTTCATGTTATGATTGGATGGTCTCAATATTGAGAGCAGAGATAGTTGGTCGAAGGCTTTTGTTAGTTTAACACTGTACACTAGTCCAAATTAGTTTAAACTCTGCTCAATAATTGTTTTCAGATGTCTTGCTCAAGAACAATAGCTGATGAATCCGTTACAAAATTTAAGAACCTCTCTCAGTTTGCATTATTCATTTTTGTCTGAACTCAACACATAGTTAGACGAGCTCCAATGATTGTCAAACTTTTCAAAGATCGAAAATAGTTTAGATCATGTGTAACAGTATGGATCTTCAATACAAAAGTCCTATTTAATTTTGACTTAACATAATATAACCATCCAAATACTCACTACCTCTTCCTCTCCCTCCCTAAATATATGATTTTGCATGGATCATGCATGTAAAAGCCCTTAAATATTAGAAGATTAGAGTCAAGTACCTTTGGATGATTTTGGTGCAACACTTTCTCTTGGAGGTTCAAAAGTAGCAGTCAGAGCTGCAATTGCTGCTGATCGCGAAGCAAGCTTCTCTGAGTCTGGAGCCACAACTTTCGGGTGAAGCTTGTTTACAGCTGGAGGTGGGGTTGAGAGATTCCTGGGATTAGGGTTCTCAAATGTAGCGGCTAGGGCATTAAATGCAGGGGATCTCCCCCTTAGACGAAGTCTGTCGGGACTGAATGACATGCTTCTCGAGCGCTGAGATTTGTCGGGTATGCTGGATCTACTACTTCCATGTGTAGGTATCCGCCTCTTAGGTTTCTGAGAAATTCAATCTAACTTATAGCAGTTCTCAAAATACCATTACGAAGCAAAATAGAAAGAAGTAATAAAGAAAGAAGATGGTGCAGAAAAAAGATAGTACAATAAATACTTACAAACTATCGGTTATTTTATCAGAATATGCTTGTAACAATCTTTCGATGAGTCGCATAATTCAACTTACAAACCAAAGAATGCTGCAGCATAATTCAACTTACAAGACAAAAAGTGCTGCATACTGATGGAGAGAGTCGTGCTGACAGACTGAGAAAGAATAAACTTTGGAGTTCAAGATTGAGATGTGCACTACTTTTAATACTTAATGGACATTGCTTCCTATTTTCAAATTCAAATAAGTCGGTCGTTTTCTTTTTTTACAAGTGCACATAACTCTGTCGTTTTAATTTCATTAAAGATAGTATGAGACCTGGATATTAATTTTATAATATTTGTGAAGCATATTTATCTTCTGAAAATTGTAGTTTATTCGTGAATTGTCAGTTAATGAAAATGGAATGGACTTGAGGCTTGCTACTCATCTCTAATGATGGCTGCTGCTTGCATTTTGGTTCCTTAGGAATTAGAATGAATGGTCCAAATTGAAAAAGCAATGAGCCAACCATAAATATAATTGAAATTGATATAATAATAAATTAGTCTCAATGCCTCAACTTACCATTTAATTTGTATTTTTAATTGCCCAACAGTTTTGTTGCAAGCTGCAGCTAGAAGAGAATTCCTCAAATTGGACTTCTGCTTTTGGAGTTGGAAGTCCTCTTCAGATTCTCACCACAGCCAAAGATTCAAATTTAAGAATTTTCGAAAGCTTCATTTGTGCTTCTCTAAATAGAGAAGCTAGTGTCCGACAAGTACTTAGATATATACAAATGAAGCAGTGCATCTTCTTGACAACAAGAGAAAAAAGAAACTAATACAATCTAACGAAGAAGATTTAGAATCATCTTCAATATAAAGCAGTAAAAGGAATCTCAGGACTCTCAATAGTCCACAAGTTAATCAACTCAAATGGCTTATAATCGCATAAATCAAAAAAATTCGAATAACTCGGAGTGATGGTCTGAAGCTAGAAAACAAATCAGCATGAGATTAAACTGATGAATCATGTTGCTGGAATGTTCTTTCATTAGATTTTTCAAATATAAATATCGACTCACAATGTTATAAGTATGCTTTTCATTATTTCATAGAAGAAGATAATAAATTGAATCAGGTACTCTCTTATAATCTCTCTCTTTCTCTAGTTCAGTTGAGATCCAGGAATCTAACTTGTAAAATGTGTTTAACTGTTGAAAATTTAGCAGTTTTTTTTTTCTGAGTTGCATATCTTCATTTCCACTTCAGGAAAAAAAAGTTGCACTTGATAAATTGCTGCAGTACTTATATGTCTTCTCCTTCAACTTCCTTATGTTATGAGAAGATGTCTAAGTAGCTAACTTCCTTTGTGAGTTGGTATGTTTAAAAATGCAAGGCTTAGGCCTCATGTTAGCATCGTTGTTGTTATTGTTTTTTATAAATGCTAATATTATATAATTTAATATATTGGCGAAAGGACTTTCCTCTTGTTGTCAAGATTGAGTAACTTACATGACACTCTAGCCAAGTGATGGCTAACAACTTATTTAGAAACATTGGAGGAAAAAAGAACAAGGTGCTTCAAATTTTTATTTTTTGTTGTCAAATAAATCATTTGGGTGTAATGATTGCAAGCAATCCATTGTCCCATTTGGGTGTAAGAAGCAATATATGCAGAATGTGGGAAGAGAAAAGGAGATGAAGAAAAGTCGAAGGTGCAAGAACAGATACGATGCTTTTTGGATGGAGAACAATACACAAAAGAAAGTTAAATGCAGGGAAGATTAATAATTGTTCCCAGTTAATTGTGACTTGACACGCAACATTCCTTGTTGTTATAATTGGCTAATATAAAAGCATGATAAATTGGAACAAGAAGAGGAACAACACAATTTGACCAAGAATCTGCTAGCTTCAGTAATATGGCAATACTTAGAACTAACCTCAACAGTTGGAGTGACTCCATTTTTAATAAGGGCAAGCTTCCTTTGGTATGAATTACCATGCATCTGCATCGAAAAATACAAATGGGAACTTCAGAGCAAGGAAAATAGTTATTGCACTTTAGGTCAAACATTTGGACTTCCAAATAAGTTCAAATCAGATTCTATTGGACATTCGAACCAAAGATTTAAGTGCCAGTTGGCAAAGGCGTTGTCCATGGTGCCATACTATGCCGACAGGATGGATCATTGTTTACTCATTATAAGCATCATGCATGCATTTGGATTGAAAGTTTCAATTAAATTAAGAGATAATTTGGGGTAATTTGGTTTCCCGTAAATTTTAATCCTTAATCTTTTGTAATCTAGTGACAGTTTGAAAAATCCTGTTGAATTTGGCAACTTCATTAGTAGAGTGCAAAAGATAATTGATAGAAACATATTTAAGAACAAATAGGATATATTGCTACAAAAAATCAAAATATTCTATGCAAAAGTTTGTT
Source organism: Ananas comosus (assembly GCF_001540865.1). NCBI lineage: Eukaryota > Viridiplantae > Streptophyta > Magnoliopsida > Poales > Bromeliaceae > Ananas > Ananas comosus. The sequence goes on from NC_033622.1 coordinate 9,851,157, forward strand.
GCACATGGAATTGTATGCCATAGCCCAAACGCGTGCCAACTCGTGCCAACAAGTTCTTGTCATGTCCCCATTCCTGGGTACTTAGAACCTTGGCTGGAAATTGGAACAACTGCTTTTTATACCGAAAGCAATTGAATATGCAAAGCACATTTCATATTCAAGGAACATCAAAAAGGAATTGAAGCACACAAACTTCGCACCAAAAATACCATATGATTCTTGTGATAACACGAAATTAAAGAAATGTTACTTCATATAACTTACAGACGATTTTGCGGAGTCCCAAGTGAAGAAACGTGTAAAAAATGGGGGTTCAAATCCTTCCATTACAATGAATATTGGAGTTTCTGGAGATAGTTTCTCGTGAAGAAAATCATGTTCAATGAATGCCTGGAAAGAACAAAAACCAAGCAAAAAAAGTCAAATTAGAAGTGTTAGTTTATACAAGCAAACAAGAAAGAAAAGAAGCGACTTTTGCTATACCTCTGATATTTTAAGTGCTTGACGTTTTCTATTCACGTCAACCTGCTGTCCAACCCAAACAAAAATGGCTGAATGACAATCCAGAATGAATATATCTTCTGTCATTAAGTCATCTTGGGTGAAATTGAATATCTCTTTGACCTAGAAATTTATGTGTTTGGAATTAAAATGTTTATAATTAGCAAAAACAAAAAAGAAACATCAGCCAATATGTAGTTAATTCTTATAAAGAAGATTAAACACTGTTTGAAGTTTGGCATTACCTTTAGATTGCCTGCGTTAAAAAAAAGGAAGAAAAGGAAGAAAAACAAAAAGAATGCATTAGTGCATATACATAACTATATGCTAACAATTTAGAGAAAAAGACAGATATTGGAATCTTTACCATTTGGGAAGTCACAAGAGAGCAAATGAGGATCGCCCTCCAGATCTTTTTCAATCTTTTGATTGGTGTATTCACTTTTGCCACCAAGTAAATCCCAGAAATGTTCAGTTTCTGCCCCTTCTTTTTGCACTTTTGGCTGAATATTTGGCTGTGAAATCCAAAAAGGCTACAGGAAATGATTAATCAAGAAATGCAACATATCATGTAGTGCTTCAGTGAGGCTCATCACGCACAAAAAAAAAGAGAAAACACTAAAATGCCGAAAATTATTGATCCATCCCGTAAAGAACAACTTTAAGCGAAAAAGCCAGTAAATACTCTTAAAGTATCATAAAATTGTTTAATCACATACAAGGTAAGTCTGTTTTAAACCAAAAGTCGCATAAGATAGATAAAGGTAATATTGCATGGGAATTTGATAGATTCACGTTTGTTAGCTTAGTACAAGACATTATTTACAATTTACTAGCTAGAAGGAAGAATGTGCAATTGAAACACTAGTCCAAAGTTATATGAACAGTAAAGTAAACCCAACTATCTTTGTTGAACAGCTTCATTTGGTTCGGGGTTAAGTAAGAACTAGTTATTTAGGGATAGGCATAAGTTCAGGGTCAAGTCTGGAATAGACTAATTTTGCGTTTGGATGAAAACTGAGTTGTTCCCGGGAATAAGAAAAATGGTGTTTGGATAGATAAGATAGAATAAGATGAATAGTGGGTAGTTATAAATAGAAAAAATAATAATATTGCCCCTTATATTTGAATTTAAATTTTTAAATTTTATATTTAAAATTTTAAATTTAAATATATAACTTTAAACATTGAAAAATTCAAAATAAAATTTAAATTTTTAAATTTTAAATCTCAAATTAAAAAATTTAAGTCCTAAATTTTAAATTTAAGATTAATTTAAAATTTAAAAAATTAAAAATAATAATTTAAAATTAAAAATTATAAATATCAATTTTAAGCTTACAAATTTTTAAATTTTAAAAATTTTAATTTAAAATTTTAATTTAAAAATTAAATTTAAAATTTAAAATTTAAATTATAAATTTAAATTTAAAATTTAAATTGGGATGGGATTAGTTAATCCCACCCCAATTCTATGGGGGGGTGGGGTTTGTTAACCCTACCCCGAAAGGGTTATTCGGAAACCCTTTTGGGGTGGGGTTAACAAATCACGCTCCAACAAAAAAGTGTTTGGGGATAAGGGGAGGGATAACCCTTTATTCCCCCCCCTTTAACCCCGAATCAAATGGCCGCTCAAAAGAATAATGTTTACCCTCAAAACATTCTATAGTCCATGTACTATCAGATGTCAAGTATACTACCAAATTACAATTTAATATTTCTTTGTATATTTTACATAGTAATCGAGCCACCTGAAGATTTCTTTAACTTGATTACTGTGATCTATAGATCGTGAGTTGTTCTTTATCACGCAATTGAAGTTACACTAATAGTAAAAATGAGCAACGCGGGCTGAATGTTTTGGAAATTTCTAGCAGCCCCGTCATCTTTCTTCACCTTCACTTTTAGTTATTATTTTTGAATGATACATTAACTAACAATGGTAATTAACTAACAATGGAAGGCAAAGAGAAAGAAGAGATTGATAAAATTGGCAAAAAAATTAAAAATAGTCTGCGGTCATTACAAATGAACGAGAAAAAAGAAATGTGAAATAAGCAATGTTAATTTTCATCAGCAACACAAGAAACTCTATTATACACTCATTACGTGCCTGCAAAATAAATTATTTGCATGTACATATAGTATCAAGTTCAAATGTTCATTATACTATTTTAATTGAAGTAGATATTACCTTCAATCATGACATAATCTGAAATAACATACTCAGAATTAAAAAACACACACCTTAATGTGATCAAGTTGTCTCTCCACAAGCTCTTGATTCTCTGGGCTAGTCTGGCTTCCATACCAAGTAAAAACAGTATCGCCATTATGCAATATATAACAATAGGATGAGTTCAACGACAAACCAACCTGATGAAAATAAAACTTATGATCAGTAATGACAGTCCACCGGAACGAAGTGTTGTTACAGTCTTTCTAAACTAGTTATTGTAAAAAGGAAATTTAAAAATACTTTGTCCAAGTTAGCTAGCTAGCTATGATGTGTGAGAAGACAACTTGGAAGTAAGCAATAAGCCACACAAAGCAACATGCATAGCATAAAGCCATAAAGCATATAATTGTTGTATTTACACCACTGCAAAATTAGCTATTTACATATATATTCCAACTAAGTCTTGATCCTCATAAATGCCCATCAAAACTTATTTCTTTGCTAGTATACAATAGTACTAACAGAAGAGCCAGTCTCAAGGGATATGTGTGAAAATAAAGATATTCCAGGGTATACGTGCAAATAGATGATTTCAAGGAATATTCTAGGAATATGTACAAGGGGCTTTACAAGATGAACCAAAGAGCATCACGCTGATTCAGGTAAGACATACAGGTTCTACTTGAATCGCTTGCATATTGTCTGGTCCAGAGCCTTGGACTTTGAAAAGTGCAAGCCCATCTTCTGCATATGTCTCATCAACAATTTCATTTTCAGTTATGAAGTTCTTATATCCAGAGCTAATACCACCCTGCGAAAATTCAAATTGCAAACTAAATCCTTACAAAAAAAAAAAAAAATCAATCACAAAATAAAAGCACCATATCATTTGATACTAACCTTGTACACAATAAAGCTCTGAAAGATTGAAAAAAACTGGATAGTCTCCTTTCCTTCATATAAGCGAGTCTGTGTTTATACCATAGAGCATTGTAATTCTTGCTATTTATGAAGGACAATAATGCAAAAAAGTAAACTAAATATCTTGGCAAGTTCCTAAGAAATACCCAGCTTCTTGGCCTATGAATAACTACCTGAACAGCCTGCGACTTCATAGACTCGACCAACTTGTTGGCAAGTAATGTTGCTTGAACCTTATCTTCCTGTGTCCAAATTTAGATGAGTTATTTATACATCAGTAATGCAAAGCACTCAAAGAAAAACATTAGCACATTCATTGTCGATCATAAATCTAGTATGCTTTTTGAATTTTAGACATGTAAGACGAAAAATTGGAAGAGATAAACTGAATAGGGATAGAAAATATGTTTCAATAATCAAAATGCCTCTCTCAGCCACTCCAAACCATGACAGATTGTGCAGGCACAATCATATGACTTGATGAGTTCCAACTCATCAAAATACGTGTCCGCAACAGGTAATCTAAATTCCATGCTAATATCTCTAAAGAGGTTCTATCTCCAGTTATTCTCCTTACTGTTAAATAGGTACTTACTGCGGTAATCTACAATGTAATGTCTCTAAACAAATAAAGCTTCTTTGTCAAATAATCTCTTATAGAGAAGAAAGAACACCACATTGAGGCAACTAACAATGCCATAACAGACCATGCTCACTTGTTCTACCCTCCAGAAATTCATCACAAGTTATAGTTTTATCTATTCATATTTAGTTCTATTTATGTCCATTTTATGCTAGTGAAGTTTTATATACCATCGCAAAAGGAAAAATTAATACAGAACTTCCACAAAGGCCTTCATCAATCAGTTCCAATCAGTTAAAAACATTTCTACAAAGGACATATATGAAGTTCTCTCCATTGAGGTTGAAAGAACATTCTGTGACTAGTTTTTAACAGGATCAATCTTCAAATGACTTCTATGGAGGAGGAATTACTCTTAGGAATCAGCAGAATTGATGAAGGAAAAGGACTCTTTTTCCTTGTCCAAAATCTAATCCTTTGATCTTTTCAGTTTATTGAAGTGGAATAGGAGTGAACAATAAACAGAAATAGAGATTAGCATAAGAAACCAGCTGCAAAATACATGTAATTAACTAATGATTGGACTAAACAAATGACAGTGCAACACCAAGCCCAGTCCAAAATTAACCTTTTACAATTACAACCATACAGTGAAAATATTGTTCTCAGATTAAAGATTAGAAATGACTCAAACCACATAATATATTAGCAACTACGGTGTTCTAAGTCTAATGTATAATAATAAGCTAGATTAAAGGTGCTTGTTTACCTCAGTGCTCTTCTTCCCAAACCAAGTGCCAACGAGGTGCTCATCTTTGTTTTCACCAGGATATGTATACTGAAAAATATAACAATCACCGCTGTAGAACTTAGACTGGTCAGATGATGAGAGTAGAGTCTTTTGATCACCGTCCACACGCCAAACCTATTATCATCATGAAAAGCAAAACTTAGCATCACAAAACTCAAGTCCACTTAGCAATCAAAATCAAGGTAATTCTATTACTACATATAGAAACTAAATAATTAAAAAAAGCTAACCAACTCCTCTCCTGCCCACAAAACCCCCCAACCAAAAACCAACCAAAAAAACACACCTAACTACAGGTGATTTGCAAATAGGTCATTGAACTACATTTTTTTGGATTCTAAACCCCCAACTGTCATGTTGCTTGATTTTAGTGTAACAAACTTCTTTACAATAATTAGAGGATAGAAACAATTTAGGATGAAAATTTTTGAAACAAAAAATTATAATAATTGGGGATCCCAATCCAAAAAAAAATGGAGTTACAGGACCTATTTCCAAATAATTCATAGTTGGCAGGAGTGTGGATACATTTTAGTTAGAACAAAATCTAAGGAGTAGAAAACTGTAGCTAGCATAAAGGCTGAATCCATATGAGAGCACCTGAAGATTGCCAGTGCAATCGATATATGGCTGAGGTTCTTCTTTTATAGGATCCGATTTCACAAGACCCTTCACATTTAATCCTTGGCGTTTCAGAAGTGCTACCAAAGTGTACAATAATATTAAAAGAGAGAGAGAGAGAGAGAGAGAGAGAAAAAGAATGCAAGCCTATTCAAAATATTCAATAGTGCATATAGGGCCCGTTTTGCACCCAAGATTTGATTAGATAAGATAATATGAGATAGCTGTATTGGACTAAAAGGAGAATATAATATAAATTTTCGAATCCGATCCCATTCTATCCCAACCTCTAGGGAGGGATTCCATAATCCCAGACCAAAGATTGTTTGACCCAACTAGCTTTGACAATTTTAACATCTTGTAACTTTCTATGCCTACAAGTCACCAAACCCTCTTTTTCATGCAACGCCACTCTCTTATCTTATTGTATCCGATCCAACCTTGGGTGCCAAAAGGAAACAATATGTTTAAAACAAATGAATTTATTCTGCAAATACTGACCTGCCACCTTTCCTCTTCCTTCTTCTGGTGCAGTTACGCCAGCTGGTTGCGGCCATGAATCAAACTTAGAGCAAAACATGACAGTCTCAGACCCTTCAGTTACTCGGATCACATGAGCTTTAGGTTGGTCAGTTTTGTTAAGTAATTCCTGCTTAGAATTGTAATACACATTTAATATTGCATTAAGCAAAACTGCAAAATGAAGAAAGGAAAGGAACTTCACTTCCGTAAGAAATGTATCAGTTATTACTTCGGCTGCAGTGACTGCACTTTTCCTCTCCTCGAGAGATGTACTTTTGCCCACCCACACATAAATTTCGATACCACAATCCAGCAAATAACACTTGTTCGTCTCTAACAATTCTCGCGTCAAGGAATCAGATTCCACTTGTGTCGTCTCTCCTTTGTCAACACTTAAAAACACAACATATTCATAAAAAAAATCATCTGAAAAACTCAAAAGAAAAATGATGCATTCATGCATTTTTGACAATACATACCAGAGAAGTTTTCCTGGTGAGGCCTCCTCATTTCTAGCTTCTCCCAAAGCTGCCTTTCTTGGAAGCGGAGCAAAGCCACCAAAAAAGCCCCAAAATTCTCCAGCCTCGACATCAGCCATTAACTTTCCATCCTCTAATAATAAGATAAGAGTACAATTGAGAGTAAGTTTAACTTAATAGAAGCTGTTGGAATAAAAAGAAGAAACACACTCACCAACCGCTGCAACCTCACATTTCCCATCATGATATGCATCTTTAATATACTGGACAACTTCGAGGGCTTTTGCTCGCTCTTGAATAGAAGAGTTGGATCCGTTAAATTGAAAAATCTTAGACTTGGTATCCAGTATGAATATGTCATCATGGTTAAGCGATGACCGTGCAAATGGAACCTAAAGATATTGCAAGATTAAGAAAATCATAATCAAATTCTGCCTGAGAAACATTTTTAGGATTACCTAAAGATTAAGTCCTCAAAGTTTGACCCTAGTTTTAGTCTCATCCTCAAAGGTTCGATTGGAACAATGGTCCCTAAAATTTGCCCCTCATCACAATTACGTTGACCTATTAATCAGCTATCTTAAGGAAGATGCAGCATCAGTCTCATTACTGGACTAAAAAGGTTTGCCAGTTACAAAGATCAGTTTAAATGACTAAATTGTTACAATTGAAACTCTCAGGATGAAACCAAAATTGATATCAAACTTCAAGGGCTTAATTTTCATGTAAACTTTGTGTTTTTCCAATAGAACTAATTCGCAGAGATACAAAGCACTTGCCTCTTTTACATGGACAGCGTGTTTCCCTCTACAAACATATAGACGAGTCTCATGGCTATTCTCATTAACTTCAACATGGTTAAATCCAGAAGCCATTCCACCTTGTTGTGGAATGATACAAGGTTTAAAATAAGACAAAAACTTCTCGCTCTCATGGCCTTGAATCTCGCGGTATTGAACAGCACGCCCACCAAGGACAGCATCAAGTTCCACAGTTTTGATGGCCGCAGCACCCGCTTCATCCTATTTAGTTTGACACAACAGAAAGCGCAGGCTACAAATTCTGTATTGCTATAAAATGAAATGAATGGCAGGGCATAGAAAGCCAACCTGACTTGTATCTTTGCCAAGCCAATAATGAATATCGTGACGCAAAGCACCATTCTTCGAGGCGGTTGTCTGCATCATTATTGGAAAATTTTATCTAATTAGATACGAAAAATGATGATTGCTGGAACTTTTCACAAAAAAGTTAACATTCTACACTGTTGTAAATAAGAGTAGAAGTTAAATTTATAGGTCACATATATCTCCATGCACGTGTATAAACAAAAAGGAATATCTTGATAACATGCTACCAGCATGAAAATGATGGTAAGATGCTCCGGTGACACTGAAACTACAGGATGCATCCCAGTAATGAACAAACTTCTCTAACAACCAGTCCTCTAAGAGATATCTTATCCTCGAATTTTGACACCTTACTACTTACTGTAAAAAGTTTATTTTTTATATAAATTGTATTATTTAATGATTTTGGTTTGCACACAGCCATCAATTCAGCATTGCCTTTCCCCCAAAATGGGAGATATTTCTGTCAATTTTGCACTAAATGACGCATTAGAATTAAGGAACCAATTTGGCAGCAGAGAGGATTCCAGACAATATGATGCATCCTATATCTATGAGATATAAATCCTTCTTGGTGGCATGTTTTAGAGGAAATTCCAGGTTATTAAGAGGTAAAAATAAAATATACATCCTGCCCAAATCTGTGCCATCCGATGCCATGGCTCAGTCGATGTGCCAATTGCATGCCACTAGCACAACGTTTTTGTCCCAATAGATCATACCATGGCAATGTTGTGACACCCCCAATAATCTCACATTAGATAGGAAAGGATTATGATTGGAAATATAAAAACCAAAGAGTCTAATACTGACAACTAGGCTTAAGCATTTTCTGCCGGCGGTTTGGGCCTAACAAGTTATTAGTGGTAGTAAGCTGCGTCGTTATCTGTAGTATCCCTAGTGTTTGGTTGCCCGTGAGATTTCAGCATCTGAGGCTTGTTGACACATCTGGAGAGTGCCGGGATAAGTCGGAGTCGTTTTGGCGCGAAATGGACGCAAAACGGGATCGACACGAGGCGAGAGTGGAGTTCTGACACTGAAATTCGCAAAGTGCAGGATTTCAGTGTTGAGTACCGGTACGGTATCGGGCTGGTACCGGTACTCCAGTGTATTTCCAGAACAGAATGCTCTCGGGTTGCGCCAATTGATGCTGAGTACCAGTACGGCATCGGACTGGTACCGATACCCTATGTGCGAGTTTGCGGGCTGAGGTCGAGTACCGATAACCAAATTGGATACCGGTACTCCAGCTGTAATTTTGAGTTGGTGAGGGGCCTTTTGGTCATTTGAAGTGGCGTTATTATCAACCTTATCCCCACCTCTTTATATATGTGTAGAGAGACAGAGGAGGAGGTTTTGGATTGTTGCTCTCTCTCTCTCTAGTTCTTTATCGTATTCGAGGTGGAGGTCGCGACTCGAGCTCGGGAGTTTATCGCCGTTGAGCCGAAGGGTCATTCGAGCGTGTGGGCGGCACGGTTGCGCTGTTGGAGGCCAGGCGAGCGTGTGGTTTCCTCTCCTTTTGACCTCTCACCGTGGTTGGGTGAGCTTTACGAGGTGAGTTGAAGTTTACCGAAATCGTCGGAATACCTCCGAAGTTCTTATATCGTCGACATGTTTTGTTGGTTTCATTTTCTTGCTAGTACTCGAATTTATGGATTAGAGTTAAAATCTGAATTTGGAGTTAAACTAGTAGTATAATTTTACATGTTGGACTTGGAATTGACTTAGGAGAAAACATTTAGATCCTACACTCTCATTTCTGAAAATTACCAGATTTAGCTTTAGGAGTTGTGGTTCTTTTGTATCGTTGCTGTTAGTATGCAATGGATACCCAAATTAGTGTAGGATGAGGTTACGCTCGTGCTGGGATGTCGAGTTTATTTTTATAGTAGTGCGTAGACTGTTTCGGACTATCGGGTGCCGTCGCGGTTGACGGTAGACCCAGATTTCTGTATTTGCATCAGATTGTGCCAAGAGCACGTGAGCTTTGGTTGTTAGACCAATTAGACCCATTTGCTTTGATTATAGTCTTTGAGAGCCTGATTGAGCTCGGCAGAGATATGTTTGCATACTCGGTTGGATAGCGCCCACAAGTGCCACTCCGGAGTCGAGCTTTGTGCGTTCGCGTTGATGTCGTAGTGTCCGGATTGGACTTGCTCTCCACCAACAACCCAGCGTGGTGGTGGTTGGTGTAGCTTCGACAGGCGGGACGGGTGTGTTCACAGTCCCTAGTGAGATTGGGTCAGAGATTGCTTCTTTCTTATATCTACAGAATAGTGGTTAGCGATAGTATAGTGGTATGTAGCTGTAGAGTTTTTCCAGCTTCCTTAACTATCCTTGTGCATATTTCTTTTCTGTAGTCTTTGTGGGTGAGCCGGTGAGGTCGGTAACGGTACCCACTGAGAACTATTTATTTTTACAATAGTTCTCACACCCAGTTGTTAACCTCTTTTTTTGCAGAGCCTTCGTTTGCGGCTGCTGTTGTCATCGATTCTGATCGTGGAAAGGGAGTCGCGAGCTAGATCCCTTCCAGCCTTACTGCAGTACTAGAAGAGTACCTTCCACAGGTAGTTTTGGGGTTTTTGTACATATGGTCTTGTTGTCTGGGTACTCGCTAGAGCGAGTGATGTAGTAGACATTTTGTATGTACTGGAACCCCGCGAGGTTTTATATATATGTTTTCAGTTTAGTAGCTCTTTACCTTGTGGTTGTAGCTTGGTTTTGTTTACAGGTACAGCTATCGCTTCATACACAGAAAAAATTCCTATGTATACGGCGGGTCTGTTGGCGTGCCCGGGGAAACGTGTAATCCGGAGCGTGACATTATCTTTGGTATTAGAATTAGTTTGCCCGCCTGTGATCTTGAGTTAAGGGATGGCTAGAGAATTTAATCTAACGAAGAGGTCATAGTCTAAAAAAAAGGAGTTTGTGACACCCCAATAATTCCATATCGGATATAAGAGACTCTAAGGCCATGTTTGGTTGGGGATTAAGGGTGGAATAAAGAATTTATTCCACCCTTATCCCCTAAACACAAAAAAATTTGGTGGGAACACTAATTTCCACCTTAACGGGCTATTCTAGTGTTCCTACCCTAAAGTGGGAACAAGCTGGGATAACCTAGCTTGTTCCACCCGTGAAGAGAGAGAGAGAGAGAGAGAGAGAGGATTTTTAATTTATCATAAAATTTAAATTTTGTAAGTTAAAAAATTAAAATTTATAATTTTTAAAATTACAAAATTAAAATTTTAAATTTTAAATTATTTAATTTTAAAATTTAAATTTTGATATTTTAAATTTTTTTATATTTAGAATTTGATATTTTGTATTTTTAAATTAAAATTTCATCTTAAATTTAAAGTTTAAAATTTAAATTTTTAATTTTTAAAATTGTAAATTTGAGATTTTAAAATTTTAAATTTTAAAAGTTTATATTTTAAATTCTAAAATATAAATATAAAATATAAAAATTAAAATTCTAATATAAAAAAAGGGATAATATCATTATTTTTTTATTTATAACTACCCACTTTAATTCTTATTCCATCTTACATAACCAAACACTATTTTTTTTATTCCCAGGAATAACTCAATTTTCATCCAAACGCAAAATTGATCTAATCGCCGCTTATATCTCAATTTATACATATTCCTGGAATAGCCACTTTTTGCTTATCCCCGAACCAAACGATAGGCTTAGGCATTTTGTGCTAGTGTTTGGGCCCAACAAGTTACTTATTAGTGTAGGCTGGGTCATTGCAAATGCCAAACCAAGATGCCCTATACCACTGGCACTAGAATCCTTGGTACTATATTAAAATTAGAATTTTCTTTTTCTTTTTTGTCCCTTTTTTTCTTTTAGCATTAGGGATAATGGCATAAAACAAAACACACATTTTAAACAAGTTATATTATAAAAGATTAAATTGCAAATACTCTAGAAAAAGGTAACTACTACTCAAGTTAGAGAAATCATAAGTCTTAAATAATTTTCCAGGAAGATCAAATCCACCCTTATAACTCTCAATTCGAACTTTAGCATGTGTTTTCAATAAGTGTTACTGTAGAGTAAGGAATAGGATTTTTACTTGAGAAAAGTTCCTTGGTTATAGAATAGCACCATCGTTGAAAGTAAAACAACATCCTTGTAGAACTTCATATATAACCATGTTATCTGAATTTTAGTATACGCCCCTCAGAAGTGCAAGCTTCTTACAAGAATACCCTCATCTCAAATCTCAAAGCCATCCCATTCATGGGGAGAATTGGTTTTGTATTAGAGAAGAAGATTCCACAAGGGAAGATTTTGTAAGCACAAAGGGTACGTATGTAAGAAATTAACTTCTTGAATTGCATATAAGAACATTCAGATCTTGCAAAAATATGTATGTAGATTGATAGCCTTGTAGGGTTCTATATGTAAATACCACGAATTGAAACAATGACAACATCATAGCAAGTATACAAGAATAAAATAAATTAACCTCTTGAATATAAATATTATAGTTTAATAATATTACCTTTAGAATCACATATGAGTCTCCCATAAAAAACTTCCCATGAGAAGATTTTGGGACAAGCACAGGACAAAAATTTTCAATTCGCCATATTTCCATCCCTCTTTATTTTGTCAAGGAAACAAATGTAGCTCGATATAGAGAAAGCAACACAAACATTATGATAGAGAATCCACACTATTTTAACAAAGATGGTGATAAGTGCATTTAGCATTGAGCTAAATTTATAGACGCCTACACAAATAATTTAATGAAATCTTAGTTCAAGTAATAAAGAGCATTATATAAAATTTCAAGATCCATGTACAGTTGCCTCTGATTGACATAACATAAGATTGACAGCTTGTGCGGAAGAATAAAATTAATGGTTCATATTCTAAATCAACATGGAAAATTGGGTTGCACCAACTTCTATCTACCTGTGTTAGAGTATTTGGCCAACCTTGTCTTGCTTTTTCGTTTCTTTATGGTGCGAGTAACTTTTCATTTGCATATCTCAATGACTTTTCAATAAAATTTCTCTACCTTCAAAATGTTTGGCAAAATTTATGCCACAAGTAAGGTGACAACTATAGTTTTTCCATCTTAACTGCTGAAAGGTAAGTCTTTCACCCATGTTCACCAACAAACGTGTACTGAATAATATACAATTTTAATTATGTCAAAACAAAAGTTCCTAGCAGATCAACAGAGCTTATAGATAAAGAGCCAGAAGCAAAATATTCAACTTATACTATAACATAAAAATTGACAAAGGAAAGGATACGCTTTCTGTCCTGCACCATGGAAAGCAGGATCGAGATCCTTCATTGACACAGCCATCTTCCGAAACAGAATCTGCTACGGCTTCAACTTACAAGTCGATAAGCTCTACAATAGGATCACACAGTTCATTACTCCAGAACATTCAAAAACATAACTGACATTATCACAAGGATTGTAAAAGGAAAAAAAAGAAGAAGAAAGAAACAAATTGGGCTGAACAAAATGATTGGCACAGTGCAAAAAAGTTTGTCTTTCATGCGACAAAAAAATGTGAATTGTACAACATGAAATGCAGGATGATGATCGAAAAAAGTATCATAGTGCAAAAGGCTCTCTCAAATGCTGGGTTTGTGATTTGCACAATCATCACTAAATCACACAATACAACACTCGACCGCAACTTACGGAATGTCCTCACTACAAATTTGTTGATGGTAAGAATGACACTGATAACAATTCCATTGCAATGATACCACAAAAAAAAAAAAAAACAAAGAAAAAACTTCTTATACAATAATTAGTCGATTCCCGGTTGAAAACGAATGTCAGGTGAATTGCCTGAGTGCACAATTTTAAAATCAATGTGCCAATCTTACACACAATGGCACTATCCAACTTTAAAAAATAATACTAATTAAATAAAAAACATATCACATAAAAACATATCACCAAAAAAAAAAAAAAAAAACAACTCCACAAAATATCAATGTGGATCTAAAGAACCCTGACCCAATAATTTTAGTTTCTTTTATTATGAAAAATGAAGTCCGAGACTAATGGTCGATCATGTATCCCAATAATAACGCATCTGAATAAGGGCTTGGAATGTTATGGATTCGAGTCCCAGATGAGAGAGAGACTGAAAAGATTGCAGGGGCCTAACGGGCAACTTTTTTATTGTGAAAATAAGCATCTAAAATTTTTATTTATAAAACTAGATCTAAATGGTGAATGATTTGCTGTTTTTATAAAGCGGTAATTTATTCACCGCTTTCTACGAGCAGTAAACCATTCACCGTAAAAGATTTTACGTAATTTATATATTTTCCACGTCCGAACTCTAAAATTTGTATATATTAAACTGTAAAAATAATTTTAGTATTTTAAGAAAAGCGGTGCACATTTAGAAACCGATAATTCATTCAACCTACAGGAATAATTTTGTAAATAATTTATTTGCAGAACTATTTTTATAATTATAATATTCTTTAAGCCTATTTATAAAAGAAATTCGGGTCTAACAAAACAAATAGATTAAAATAATCCCTTTTACCCATAAAACAAAGCAAAATTACTATCCCCAAAAACAAATAATTAAAAACAAGACATAGCGAAAGCCATGCAAAAAACAACAAAAAGATACAACAACTGGAGAATAATCTAATGGGAGGGCTTGTACCTCTCTTCCAGCTTAGTCCCAACACAAGAACCCTAGAATTTGGATGGTGAACACAGGAGAAGGGACATGAAAAATGCCCTTAAAATGGCCGGAAAAGAGGGAGCAAAAAATTAAAAAAAAAAAAAAAAAAGGGGAAAGAAAACGAAAAGGAGAAACACAGATTAAGAGAAGGGTAAATGTCTAAATGAGGGCCGAGAGAGCTTATCCTTGGGGTCCAATGGATGGTAACTTTCACTTTTCATTATTTGATGAAGCAAACAAAAGGCAATAAAAAATAAAAATAAAAAAAATAAAATAAAATAAAATAAAGAAGGTCTGAATAATAAATAAAATTAAAAGTGTGTGAAAAATGGAGGATTAAAATTTGAAAATAGTGGTAAATTCGGTTTCATATCAATTGAGAACATATTATTATATGGACCCTGTCTGCCACATCAGCAAACAACAACCCCATATATATTAAATTGTTGAACTCTTATTAATAGCACATAAATAGTGTCTACTATTGATTTTTTTTAAGTCATTTGATCTATAATAGTACCACAATCTTTTAATAATAAATCCTATGTATTCAATAGCTAAAAAGATAGTAGTAACTATTATTTTCTAGCCGGATATAAATTATATGTAAATATAAATGTAAATTATTAAAAATGAGTCAAAAATTTTAGATGATTTATTTGCTTATATATACTCTTTGAAAATCTATTGTCAAGGAATTAAATAATGCGTTATTGGTTCATTGCATGAGAAATAGATTTGGAAAATTTTAGTATATGAACTATTTGGTGATTGCAAATCGCATGTACAGTTCAAAATTTTGCTTAAAAAAAATATTTAAAAGTTTGAATTATGCGACGACAACGGTCCATGATGGACCAGGTCCAGATAATTATTGGCCGCTCCGAGTGCCATTTTCGCGGCCCACTATGTACACGTGGAGAGATTTGATAGGCTATTCCTGTGTTTGGTGTTCTGAAAAGTGGTGGGGATGGTTGGAGGAAAGGATCAAACTTGTGTGCGGCGGGGAGGAGGCAACGCTTTCGGTCGTGGACTGGGTGAAATTAGCGGATCGCGCAGAGCAGGAAACACCCGCACAAATGACTCCCTCGTGCGACACGTGTCGTTGTTAAGTAAGTTTACTTTTCTTTGTTTGGGGAATTTTTTAAGACCAATTTGCATTAAAAAAAAAAAAATCCACAGGTTTTGAATTTTTACAAAAACGACTCACTTTTTTAAATTTTAAAAATTTGATCTGAAATTTTAAAAATTTGACCAAAATATTTTTTTTCTTTTTTTCTTTTTTTTTCTTTGGTTAATCATTCTTCGCCTATTTCTTCCTCTCATTCTCCTCATGCTTCCTTTTATTTCAACCTCTACTCCATTGCCCTGACGTCGATGCCACGCCCCTCTCTTCTATCTCATCCATATCTCCATCAAAACTAGCTCAGATATGGCATATATCGCAAAGATGAGACTATGGCGAAAGGCGTGGCCATCGATGGCGACAACGACAACAATAAGGGTGCCATAAGCTTTGAAGACGACGGGAATGGAGAGCGCATTGGGGTCAGCGCAGCAGCTACAGCAAAGGGTGAGGGAAAAGATGCGATAACAAAAAAGGATGCAAACGGTAAAAGAAAAGGGAGAGAGAAAAATAAAAAGAAAAAAAAATCTCTAGAAAGGCCATCATATGTCATGTCCTCTGCAGTCTGCAAAAAAAAGTCAACAAGAAAAGAAGAAAGAATAAGAAAATAATTTAGCGCTACTTTTTTTTGAGAGAAAGGTAGCATGCTACTCGCTTCGTTTATTTCTTTAAGAAATAAACTTAGCTGAAAATATGAATCAATTAGGATTCAAACTTGGAATCTCGGGTACCAACCATCTGTTGGCCTAGTGGCCCTAATCTTTCATTAGATTTTGATGATAACAAATAATTACGATTATTGGACTAATCTTTTATCTTGAGTTTTGTGTTTTAGATCTCTCTATCTTCAAAAGGACTCAAGATGGCCAATCTTCTAGCACCAAGCTTCACCACTTGAAGCTATGCTTGCTTCCTTTGTCAAATAGACAAACTCACTCTCTATATTCTTAATTTGATTAATATCTTTAGAGTGAGAATTTTTTAGCTAAGTTTAATCTACTCCTCTTATCACTTTATAGCTCATTTGAACAAATCTCTAACTTGTGATAAGGTGCATAGGATTTTATTTTATTCAAAATCTGCTCAAAATTAGTTTTCTGTCAAGTTACTATTTCTGGACTCTGATCTGGGCGTCCTAAAGTGGATCCGAATCTCATGCGTTTTTGGATCCTGCCTGTTTACTGTTCGAGTGGTCCAGATATTCTTTCACCTAATGTGGGCGCCCAAATGTCTGTTTAGGGCAACCGAATTGTTTGACTTGATAGGTTGCGTCTTCCGGACAGTACGACGGATCGGCCCGAAAAGTTCTGACACTGCACGGCGCAGGCAACGCGCGTGCTGGAAATCTGGGCGCCCACATCTTCTGGAAGCCAAAATGATTCCGCTCAGAGAATGCGGCGCACGCCGTCTGTCTTTGTCAGAAAAGTCAGCGCGCGTGTCCTAGGCGCCCACAAATTCTGATGGCTCGAATGTACGAATCCAGAAAAGTAGCGCACGACTGACAGGCAGCTGGAAGCGCAGTGCGCGTGCACAACTTCTGGGTGCCCGAAATTAGGTTTAGGGCGCCCGAAAGTGTAACGGTCTGGAGCTGGCCGAGGCTATAAATAGATGGCTTTGAGGCCTTTCTCAGCCTTTTTTAGACAGTTGATTTGAGCTTAAAAATTTCAGTGTTTCTAATACTCTTAGCTTTCAATTCTCTCTCTAAACTTAAGTGCAATTTGTAGTGAGATTTAATCTTGTAAAAAGAGAGAAGAGCAAAGTCTTGGAGCTTGAAAAGAAGAAGGTGTTGGTGTGAAGGCTTGATGCTTGCCCGCAAAAGCATCATCCAGTGGAGATCCAATGTTCTCTTGTGTTGAGGAGTTGGCGGGGACATAGGCAAAGTGCCGAACCTCGAAACAAATAGATTGTGTTCGTCTTTGAGTTTGCATTTCTCTAAACTCTTCCTTTATTATTTGTTTCAGGTTTTCAAATTTCTTGATTATTTAGCTTTTTATTTTAGAAACCTAATTCACCCCCTCTTAGGTTGCCATTTTGATCCTCACCATCAAACCCTTTGCCACTTGCATTAGAGAAAGTCGATACAATTTAGCACTATTGGAGACAAAATTGCATTGTTTGAGAATAAGTTGTACTATTTGAAGTTAAGTTGCACCATCTATAACCATTTATAACTATTTTGCCGGTTTAAGAGGTTTCGCTCTATTATATCTTATATATAGGACTTCTAAATTATGGGGTCTCACATTCTCCTCCACTTTAAGTCTTGACATTCTTGTTATACTCAAACTGCCAAGTACCAGGTGTGAGACTCGTCTCACTAGCCATAATGGCTCGGCCAAGACTCATTCACACTTTCAGTTGGTAATTAGCTCTGATACCAACTATGACATCCAACTTTCCAGGGGGTCACCTATCCTATAATTATTCTAGCCCTAACACTCTTAACTATCTTAACCTTTTGAGCATATCCATCACCCAAAATGTTATATCCAGGTTAAAAGATTTCGATCTATTATATCTTATACATAAAACTATTCCAAATCTTGGGGTCTCAATTTGAGACTTAAGTTTACTATTAAAAGTTTCAACTTAGTCTCAAATAATTTTAAATTGTGCAACTTAAGTCTCAAACAGTGCAATTTCTATTTAATGTTGTGCAATTTAGTTTCAAATAATTATAAATAGTGCAGCTTTATCTCAAACAGTGCAACTTAGATTCAAATAGTATAATTTTTGCCTTAAATAATGCAACTTTATTTTCTTCTTTTTATTTTCTACTTCTTGAAGTTTTCTGTAACGGTCATGACATATAATGACCTTCACTAGAGAAATTTTTTTATTTTTCTTATATTTTTCTTTTTTATTATTTCTCCTTCTTCCTTTTCTTTCACTTTTTGTATCTTTTTTCATTACTGCACCTCATCCCTTGTCCTCTGCCACAACCGTCGCTCCCCCAGTACCAACTTGCTCTCCCTCCCCATCATTCTTAAGCTGTGTTTGGTTGGAGTATAAGTAAGAACTGCTTATTTCAAGAATAGGTACAAGTTCAGTTATAAGCAGAAATTAGACAAATTTTATGTTTGGATGAAAATTGAGTTGTTTTTAGGAATAAGGTAAATAGTGTTTGGATAGTTATATTGGAACAAAAAGAATAAGAGTTATAATTTTAAATTAAAATTATTTTATCTAATTGATTAACATCAAAATATTACTTAAAAAATAAATTAATATCAATAATTATAAATAATAAATTAATTAAATAATAATAAATTATAAATAATTATAAATAATAAATTAATTAATAAAAAAATTAATTAGATAATAACTTATAAAAAATTTTAATAATTGTAAATTATAGATTAATTAATTAATTAATAATTAATAATTAATTAATAATTAATACTAAAAAATTAAAAATAATAAATATTAATTAATAATAATTTATTAATAATAAATTAATTAGATAATATAGTATAAATTATAAACTAATAATAATTATAAATAATAAATTATTACTAATTATAAATTATAAATAAATTAATTAATAATAAAAATATTAATTAATTAATTATTAATAATTATAAATAAAATATTATTAATAATTATAAATCATAAATTATTTAATTAATATTAAATTAATTAATTAGATAATTATAAATAAAAATAATTTAAATAACTTAATTAATTATAGTTAATTAATAGTAGATCAATTATTAATTAATAATAAATAAATTAATAATAAATTATTATAAATAAATAAATAAATAAATAATTTTATTATTTAAGCAATAAATAATAATTTATATGCAGTGTTTCTGAACTTTGGATAGGATTGGCTTCAGTGTAAGTGACTGGTCGGCGCATCTAGAGAGTGTCGGACTGAGTTTCTCCGCGAAATGGATGAAGAAATGGACTCGGCGCACTCAAATAGGAAAACTGGAGTTTTGCCACATTCGGGCGCCCAGAACTGGTCTTGGGTCGCCCAGAAGTTGAGTGCAGTTTTGATCAGAACTGGAAGCCAATTCGGGTCCATATTTCGGGCACCCGAATGAGGGCCCGAAAATTCACCTCGTGAGTATCATTTGCACTGACACGTGGCTGGTGGTTGGTGAAGTCCGCCGGAGCCGGATATGGGCACAGCACACCGCGGGCGGAGACTCCGAAGAGGAAGCCTTGTGTAGCCTGGAGGATTCGGGCACCCATAATGTAGGTCCGGGTGCCCGGAAATGCCAGTTTCTGCAGGGGTACCAGCTTTGCAGCAATTGTTCCTGAGGGCTATCTCACCACTCCAGCACCCTATAAATACCTGGTATACGTCCCCTTTGAGCTCTTTTCATCTATTCTTCACAGAGATCCTTTATCTTGCATCCTAATCTCTCCAAACTCCTCCATTTGCATCAAAGTACCACAACTCTAAGATTTCAAGGTGCAGATTCTGCAGTCTCCCAGCGACGACCTTCAGTGTTTTGGCTCGTGCGCGACGTAGGGAGATCGGATTGCGACAAAACTTGGTTTGCTGGATTTTAGACTTCTAGAGGAATCCACGAAATCCTGAATTGTGGGTTTTGGTTGAGGTTAGCTTGGTCGTTTACCTATGTTTCTGGACTGTTGGCAACATTGAGCTAAAAATGAGATTTTTGAGCTTTTCTTGATGCTATCTTTGTAGGCAGTGGGATTTTGGACCTGAGACACATCACCCATCAGTATTTGCTGGATTTGGGACTGTCCTCACCTGATTTAGAGATCGTTAGGTGAGTTTTGACATTGGAGTGGGGAGAAATCTAAGCTTAAGTGCTGAAATTGGGATTTTGGTGGATTTTAGTGGAATTGATGTTCAGATCTTGATTGTGGATCTTTGTTGGCTGAGAGCATGTGCGGCTGGTTCCGACAGGGTGTCCCGCAGCTGAGTGACCTTCTTGCTGCCAGAAAATTGATCTCGAGGTGGGTTTTCATCGGGTTACTCCTAAGTGCATATATAGTCGAAGTGTATGATTTCCGTTTCGTCTACTATTCAGTTTGATTGAATTCATCGATTAGCTTTGGGTTGAAATCTGAATCGTAAAGCATGCTGAATGAGTTAATAAATTATACATGTTGGACTTAAAATTTTGACTTAGGAGAAAACCAGCGTTTTGACCCGTCATATGATTCTACTGCCTAATTTAGCTCTAGGAGCCGTGATTTGATTGTATCACCGCTGTTTCAGCATGGTGGATACCCGGGGTAGTTTAGAATGCATCTACGCTCATGCTGGGATGCCGAGCTTATTTTTATAGTAGAGTTTAGGCTGTTTCGGGTTGTCGGGTGCCGTCGGGGTGGACGGTGGACCCAGATCCTTATTTTTGGTCTCAGATTGTGCCGAGGGCACATGGGTTTGATTTCTAGACCTATTTTAACTCTAACTACTTGACTTTGGCTTGTTAGAGCCTATTTGAGCTCGACAGAGATACGCTGCATACTCCGTTTGGTAGCTCCCATGAGTGCCACTCCGGAGGCGGGCGTTGTGCTTTTGCGTTGGTGTCGTTCGTGCAGGTTGGAGTTGCTCTCCACGGACTTGTTAGTGTGGATGTAGCTGGTTAGTTGCAACCTGGCGGGACGGGTGTGTTCACAGTCTCAGGGACGGGTATAATTACAGTCCCTATTCGAGATTGGATCTGAGTTGACACTGTTCTACAGTTGGTTAGATTAGAGCATGATAGTATAGAGGTAGATAGCTGTAGATACGTTCTAGCTTTCCTTACTATTTCTTGCTTACCCCTGTAGACTTAGTGGGTGGACCGATGAGTTTGACAGTGGTACCCACTGAGGACTACTTGTTTTTACAGTAGTTCTCACGCCCAGTTTGTTTCCACTGTTTTGCAGAGCCATCGTCTGCTGCTGTCGCTGATATTGATCGTGGCAAGGGCGTCGCGAGTTTGAGCCTTTCCAATCGAGTTGCTTAGCTAGGGGAGGACCGCTGCAGGTAGTGTAGTTTTGGTTTGTACATACAGATGTTGTACAGTCGCCAGTGCGAGTGCTTTTGGTATCTTGGATCTTATGTATGTATAGAACCATAGTTTATATATGCATGTTTTATTCTTTTCTCCTAGCTGCTCTATACTACTGTCTATAGTATTGTATGATTACAGGTACTTTTACTTTTCGCTTCGTATACAGAAAAAATACCTATGTATACGACAGGTCTGTTAGCGAGCCTGGGGAAACGAGTAATCCGGGACGTGACAGATTAAGTTGGTATCAGAGCTTAGCTGTAGGCCGTTGGGACCTAGGAGCCCTAAGTTTGGCAAACCTTAGGAAGGTAAGACACAAGAGGCGTGATTTATCGCGAAAGTCAACGATTTGTTGTTCTAACTTCTCCTAGAGTGGAGTGAGTGATTGGAAGAGTTCCTGTTTTGGCCTGAGAAATTATGTTTGCTGGAGACGACATAATTTTGAGGAGAAACATGGGCCGCATTCTAGACTTTCGTTTGATTGGGTCGAGAGTGTTTTTGTTGTATCTGACCCCTGTTTTGTTCTTTACAGCTATGTATCGTCGCCGAGGTCGACCGTCGCTCAGAGATCGTGCCGCACCGCCTGAGATGCCTGAGCAGGCAGAGCCAAGTACGCCACCAGAGGCGAGTGCACCCCCTGTTGTGGAGCAGAGGGCCTGACCGGAGGTGGGTGCACCTCCTGATTTGAGTGCACAGTTAGCCGCCCTGACTGAGATGACGAGGCAACAGGGAGGAGTTGTTGGAGAGGTTGTGTGAGAGGGTAGCTCCGTCACCGAGTACAGTATCGAGAGCACCTGAGCAGGCCATTCCACCTCCGACTACTCCAGTGACAACACCAGCCGCAGCTATACCCCCGCCAGTGGAGCTTCCTACAGCGCTAGTTGCGGCTGCTAGGGGGCCAGTACAGTTGACTGAGGCCGAGCAGGAGCGGATGACAGAGAAGTTGGCTCGTTTTCGCCGTTTTGATCTACCGACCTTCGACGACAGTTGCACTGAGATCTGGGTTGTTAAGGGCTGGGTCAGTGCGATAGAGAAGCTGTTCGAGGATCTATTCGTGCCTGAGAGAGAGCAGGTGTCTTTGGGAGTACACTGCTTAGCTGGCGATGCTCACGCCTGGTGGAGGAGAGTGAGGCGAGACTATGGATTAGTGGCGTTGCAGATGAAGTGGGATGAGTTCTGTGAAATGTTCTTTGGGATGTTTTTTTCCAACAGCATGAAACAGAAGATCGAGGAGGATCTCAAGAGGATTCAGCAGGGTGAGCGGACAGTTCAGGAGTACATTCGGGAGTTCACGCGACTCCTGAACTGTGTCCCGTTTGTGGCTCGAGACGAGGTGCATCGTGTTTATCTGTTCGAGCAGGGATTGAGACCCGAGATCTTTCAATTGGTGCAGGCGCAGAGGTTGAGGACCTTGGACGCGTCGATGGAGCAGGCTCTTTGGGTAGAGAGGGGTGATGCCTCCATTCTGGAGAAGACTCAGGCTGTGGGGCAGAGGCCGTTGCTACACTTGCGGTCAGCCCGGGCATATGAGGTCAGCTTGTCCTCGTGCACCATCACCAGCACCATCCATGGCATCAGCACAGCCAGCATCCCAGCAGTCTTCTAGAGGAGCACCGAGTTTTCGCCAGGAGGACAAATCGTCTATGCCGCGTAAGACTGAGCGGCAATAGCAGGCTCCGAGTGGCAGAGTTTACGCAGCTCAGGTGGAGGATTCTTCAGCAGCCTACCGAGCGGTGGTAGGTATCATTTTGATTTTCGGCATTCGTACTCGTACTCTTTTTGATACCGGTGCCTCGCATTCTTTCGTTAACCGAGCATTTGTATTGTTGTATGGTCTAGAGTTAGGGTCATTGTCACAGGCACAAGAGGTGCGATCCCCGACCATGTTTTACAGGTTGTAGAGTGTTGTTGGTCATATCCGGTGCAGTTAGATTCTTGGATCATGCCCGCAGATCTGTTGGTGTTAGGGCAGCTGCAGGACTTTGACGTAGTGCTCGGTATGGATTGGCTGGCGCGGTACTATGCTACTATCGACTGTGGAGCGAGAACTGTGACGTTCCGCGAGCCAGGCCAAGAGGAGTTTAGTTTCAGAGGTTGCAGTAGTACTTTGTTTGCCACTTGGATATCTTCGGCGATGGCTTGACAGCTGATGAGTAGAGGATGCATTTCTTTTCCGGCGACTATGATAGAGGTGCCTACGGCAGCGCCGGGACTCGAGGATATCCCTATAGTCCGTGAGTTTTCGGACGTGTTTCTCCCAGAGTTGACGACAATGCCGCCGGAGAGGGAAATAGAGTTTGTGATTGATGTAGTTCCTGGAACTGCACCAATGTCAAAGGCACCTTACAGGATTTGATGGATAAGGGGTTTGTGAGACCCAGTGTGTCACCTTGGGGAGCGCCGGTGTTGTTTGTAAAGAAGAAGGATAGTTCGCTCAGATTGTGTGTAGATTACAGGGAGCTGAATAAGGTGACCATCAAGAATAAGTATCCTTTGCCGCGCATTGATGATCTGTTTGATCACCTGCAAGGATTTTATGTCTTCTCGAAGATTGGCCTCCAGTCAGGTTACTACCAGTTGAGGGTGAGGGCCGAGGATGTTCCCAAGACGGCTTTTCGGACTCCGTACGGGCATTATAAATTTATGGTGATGCCGTTTGGATTGACGAATGCCCCTGCCGCATTCATGGATTTGATAAACAGAGTGTTCAAGCCGTTCTTGGATAGGTTTGTGGTAGTCTTCATTGATGATATTCTGATATACTCCCGGAGCGATGCCGAGCATGAGGAGCACTTGAGGACTATGCTACAGCTTCTGCGAGAGAAGAAGTTGTATGCCAAGTTAAAGAAGTGCGAGTTCTGGTTGCGGTAGGTTACTTTCTTGGGCCACGTGATATCTGCGGTTGGAGTGACAGTGGACTCGAAGAAGATTGATGCTATTCGGGATTGGTCCAGACCGACGACGGTGACAGAGGTGAGGAGTTTCCTTGAACTTGCAAGTTATTACCGTCGATTTGTGGAAGGCTTTGCGAAGCTTTTCACACCACTCACTCGACTGACTCGTAAAGGAATTAAGTTTATCTAGAGTGAGGATTGCCAGAGGAGCTTCGATGAGTTAAGACAGAGGTTGACGTTAGCTCCTATCCTTGCTCTGCCAGTGATAGGAGAAGGATTTGTGATTTACAGTGATTCATCGCACAGTGGTTTGGGCTGTGTGTTGATATAGCATGGTAGGATAATTACTTATGCTTCACGGTAATTAAAGGATTACGAGGAGAATTACCCAACGCATGACTTAGAGCTTGCCGCAGTAGTCTTTGCTTTAAAGTTGTGGCGGCATTACTTGTATGGCGAGCACTGCGAAGTTTTCACCGATCATAAAAGTCTCAAGTATCTGTTCACCCAGAGGAAGTTGAATCTGAGGCAACGCCAGTGATTGGAGTTACTGAAGGACTATGACATTAGTATTCAGTATCATTCCGGCAAGGCGAATGTGGTGGCAGATGCGTTGAGCAGGAAGGCAGTGCAGAGCTTGAGCATGTTGATCGCTCAGCAGAGGCTGTTACTCGAGGAGCTGCAGCGGCTGAGGCTCGAGATAGTGTCCCCTGGATTTACTGCGAGACTGATGTTTATGGTCTTACAGCCCACTCTGTTGGATAGGATCCGAGAGAAACAGAGTGGAGATCCACACTTGTTGAGGATTCGAGAGCGGTTTGAGAGGGGACAGGCAGAGGGCTTTATTGTGGACAGTTCGGGAGTACTGCGGTACAGGGACCGACTGTGTGTACCTATGGATTCAGAGATCCGAGAGGACATTTTGAGAGAAGCTCATTGTTCACCTTATACAGTTCACCCTGGTGGAACCAAGATGTATAAGAACTTAAAAGCCCACTTTTGGTGGAATGGAATGAGAGGGACATTGGCAGATTTGTGGCTCAGTGTCTGACTTGTCAACAGGTAAAGGCCGAGCATCAAGTACATGCTGGCAAGCTTCAGAGTCTGCAAGTGCCCGAGTGGAAATAGGAGCAGATCGCGATGGACTTCGTCGTGGGGTTGCCTAGAGCTCAGGGTGGTATCGATGCTATTTAGGTGATAGTGGACAGACTGACTGAGTCTGCTCACTTCCTACCAGTTCAAACCACCTGGTCCAGAGAGTGGCTCGCTCAGTTATATCTGGACGAGATAGTGAGGTTGCATGGTGTGCCTACTACGATAGTATCAGATCGAGACCCGAGGTTCGTCTCGCACTTTTGGAGGAGTCTTCAGACGGCCTTGGGCACTCAGTTGCAGTTCAGTACAGTGTTTCACCCACAGACAGATGGTCAGTCAGAGCGAACCATTCAGACTCTTGAGGACATGCTAAGGGCATGTGTCCTGGACTTTGGAGGAGGGTGGTATCGACATTTGAGACTGGTTCAGTTTCCGTACAACAACTGCTATCAAGCGAGCATCCAGATGGCTCCGTTTGAGGCGTTGTATGGACGCAGGTGTCGATCCCCTTTGTTTTGGAGCGATGTTGGTGAGAGGAAAACGCTTGGGCCTGAGATTCTGATTGAGGATGAGGAAAAGGTGAAGGTGGTGCGACAGCACATTTTAGCAGCCCAGAGTCGGCAGAGGAGCTATGCTGATACCCGGAGGGAGACGAGACTTGGAGTTCCAGGTGGGAGATCATGTGTTTCTTAAAGTTTCGCCGCCCAGAGGGATTCGCCGATTTGGAGTACGTGGAAAGTTCAGTCCACGTTTTGTCGGCCCTTTTGAGGTTTTGGAGCGAGTCGGGCCAGTGGTTTACAGGATTGCTCTAACTCCACGACTAGCCGGCATTCACGATGTTTTTCACGTCTCGGCTTTGAGGAGATATGTGTTCGACCCCTCCCACGTGATAGACTTCACTCCGCTTGAGATTGGCGAGGACCTGAGATACGAAGAGCGACCAGTGCGGATTCTGGCTCGTGATTTGAGAGAATTGCGCAACCGGGTCATACCCTTTATAAAAGTGCAGTGGAGTAATCACGAGAAGCGGGAGGCAACTTGGGAGCCGAAGACGGTGATGAGAGAATCCTACCCCTACCTTTTTTATGCTCAGGATTGAGATATGTTTCAGTTTTGCGGACGAAACTTTTTGTAGTGGGGGAGGATGTAGTGTTTCTAAACTTTGGATAGGATTGGCTTCAGTGTTAGTGACTGGTCGACACATCTGGAGAGTGTCAGACTGAGTCAGAGTCGTTTCTGCGCGAAATGGATGCAGAAATGGACTCGGCACACTCAAATAGGAAAACTGGAGTTTTGCGAGATTCGGGTGCCCAGAACTGGTCTTGGGTCGCCCAGAACTTGAGTGCAGTTTTGATTAGAACTGGAAGCCAATTCGGGTCCATATTTCGGGCGCCCGAATGAGGGCCCGAAAGTTCACCTCGTGAGTATCGTTTGCACTGACACGTGGCTGGTGGTTGGTGAAGTCCGCCGGAGCCGGATATGGGCGCAGCACACCGCGGGCGGAGACTCCGAAGAGGAAGCCTTGTGTAGCCTGGAGGATTCAAGCGCCCATAATGTAGGTCCGAGTGCCCGAAAATGCCCGTTTTTGCAGGGGTACCAGCTTTGCAGCAATTGTTCCTGAGGGCTATCTCACCACTCCAGCACCCTATAAATACCTGGTATACGTCCCCTTTGAGCTCTTTTCACCTATTCTTCACAGAGATCCTTTATCTTGCATCCTAATCTCTCCAAACTCCTCCATTTGCATCAAAGTACCACAACTCCAAGATTTCAAGGTGCAGATTCTGCAGTCTCCCAGCAACGACCTTCAGTGTTTTGGCTCGTGCGCGACGTAGGGAGATCGGATTGCGACGAAACTTGGTTTACCAGATTCTAGACTTCTAGAGGAATCCACGAAGCCCTAAATTGCGGATTTTGGTTGAGGTTAGCTTGGTCGTTTACCTATGTTTCTGGACTGTTGGCAACATTAAGCTGAAAATGAGATTTTTGAGCTTTTTTTGATGCTATCTTTGTAGGCAGTGGGATTTTGGACCTGAGACACATCACCCATCAGTATTTGCTAGATTCGGTACTGTCCTTACCTGATTTGGAGATCGTTAGGTGAGTTTTCACATTGGAGTGGGGAGAAACCCAAGCTTAAGTGCTGAAATTGAAATTTTGGTGAATTTTAGTGGAATTGATGTTCAGATCTTGATTGTGGATCTTTGCTAGCTGAGAGTAGGTGCGGCTGGTTCCGATAGGGTGTCCTGTAGCTGAGCGACCTTCTTGCTGCCAGGAAATTGCTCTCGAGGTGGGTTTTCATCGGGTTACTCCTAAGTGCATATATAGTTGAAGTGTATGATTTTCGTTTCGTCTACTATTCAGTTTGATTGAATTCATCGATTAGCTTTTCGCTGAAATCTGAATCATAAAGCATGCTGAATGAGTTAATAAATTATACATGTTGGACTTGGAATTTTGACTTAGGAGAAAACCAGCGTTTTGACCCGTCATATGATTCTACTACCTGATTTAGCTCTAAGAGCCGTGGTTTGATTGTATCACCGCTGTTTCAGCGCGGTGGATATCCGGGGTAGTTTAGAATGCATCTATACTCGTGCTGGGACGCCGAGCTTATTTTTACGGTAGAATTTAGGCTGTTTCGGGTTGTGGGGTGTCGTCGGGGTGGACGGTGGACCCAGATCCCTGTTTTTGGTCTCAGATTGTGCCGAGGGCACGTGGGTTTGATTTCTAGACCTGCTTTAACTCTAGCTACTTGACTTCGGCTTGTTAGAGCCTATTTGAGCTCGACAGAGATACGCTGCATACTCGGTTGGGTAGCTCCCACAAGTGCCACTCCGGAGGCGGGCGCTGTGCTTTTGCGTTGGTGTCGTTCGTGCAAGTTGGAGTTGCTCTCAACGGACTTGTTAGTGTGGATGTAGCTAGTTAGTTGCAACCTAGCGGGACGGGTGTGTTCTCAATCCCAGGGACGGGTATGATTACAATCTCTATTCGAGATTGTGTCTGAGTTGACACTGTTCTACAGTTGGTTAGATTAGAGCATGATAGTATAGAGGTAGATAGCTGTAGATACGTTCCAGCTTTCCTTACTATTTCTTGCTTACCCCTGTAGACTTAGTGGGTGGACCGATGAGTTTGAGGGTGGTACTCACTGAGGACTACTTGTTTTTACAGTAGTTTTTACGCCCAGTTTGTTTCCACTGTTTTGCAGAGCCATCGTCTGCTGCTGTCGCTGATATTGATCGTGGCAAGGGCGTCGCGAGTTAGAGCCTTTCCAGTCGAGTTGCTGAGCTAGGGAAGGACCGCTGCAGGTAGTGTAGTTTTGGTTTGTACATACAGATGTTGTACTCTCGCCAGTGCGAGTGCTTTTGGTATCCTGGATCTTATGTATGTATAGAACCACAGTTTATATATGCATGTTTTACTCTTTTCTCCTAGCTGCTCTATATTACTGTCTGTAGTATTGTATGATTACAGGTACTTTTACTTTTCGCTTCGTATACAGGAAAAATACCTATGTATACAGCGGGTCTGTTAGCGAGCCCGGGAAAACGAGTAATCCGGAGCGTGACATTATATATATTAATTAAATTAATTAATTATTTAATACTACAATTAAAATTATTTTTAAACTTTAATTTACCTTGTTCTTATTCGAGAACAAGCTTGTTTCAGAAAAAAGGTGGAACGACAGTTCCAATCTTATACCGGCTTATTCCAGAAATCCGAAAACTACTGTTCTCGGGTACCGAACGCACTGTTTGGAAACAAAGGGAAGCAAGAGCTTATTCCCCCTTGTCCCGAACCAAACACTACCTTAGAGTCTACAGTATCCTCGTTGTCGTTGCAGTCCACGACCATGCCCTCCATTAAGCCTCATCTCCGCAATCTATTCCATATCTGAGCCATCGTTCACAGAAGTGTAGGAGAGGTAAGAGAGAAAAGCGTGGTGTCGACATTTGGGCGATAGAGAAGGAGGAGAAAAGAGAGAAAGAGAGAGGAGAAATAGAAGAAAAAAATGGCAAGGAGGTAGGAGATGAATTAAGTGGAGAAAGATGTACGAAAAAAAGAGAGAGAAAGAGGAATAAGAATATTTTGGTTGGTTTCTTAAATATGCATCGAATCTGCAAAATTCAAAAAAGTAATCCCTTTATGCAAAAATTGAAAACAAGTGGATTTTTTTAGGCAAAAGGCCATTTTTAATTGAATTAACAAAAAAACAACCTACAATTTAGCTTGTCACTTACTCCTTTAAAATTATATTAACTTAATTCCTGTCATTTTGTTACCATTTTTAAAATCTGAAAAATTGGATGGTGGTTGAGCTTGGATGCAAAACTTTCTAAAAACTTTTTAAATGTGTTTATACAGAAACAAGTCAGTAAATGATATTTGCAACTATTCATAAAGTAAAATTACATAAATTAAATAAATTATCTTACATAGTGTAATTTTGGTAGCTTTAGTTAACTCAATATATTTTTTTTCCTTTATTTAAGATTTTAATTAGATAGATGTTGAGAAACTTAGTATTATGCTAATTTAAATTGTTTTGACTTTCATTAAAATTAAGACTTTGATGAGGATGATGAAGCTAATGCTACACTTTAGGAGCTAAATTGTTAAAATTAAGATTTTTGGACTTGAGGAAGAATTAGAATTAAGCTTTAATAAATTAGAGTTCAAGATCGAAAAGATGTTGTGACACCCTAGAGCTTGGAATGGTTCTATATATAAAATTATAATAGAGCTACAACTTTGAACCCGGTTATAATATTTTGGACGGTGGCTAGGATTAAGAGGTTAATAGGTAATTACACTACTAGAAAATTAATCATTAACGGCTTTTATTTATGCTACTAAAAGATTAGCAGTATTTATAATGAATGGTGTTAATATAAATCAATTGGTGTCATAAAGAACATACTGCTAAAAAGATTGTTAAATTCTAATTTTAAATTGTTTATTACTGGAATACAATGGTATTAATACAAATACCAAATGTTGGAAACTAATTTTATTTTAGATTTAATTTTTAAATTTAAATTTAAATTTTCTAAGAGGAAAATAGCATGCTACCTACTTCGTTTATTTATTTTTTTAAAAAAATAACTTATATGTAAGTGTGAATCAACTAGAATTAGAACTTAGGATCTCAGGTACTAACCACCAAGCCGTTTGCCACTCGTGCTAGAGACAGTTGATTATATATATTTGAATTTTTAAAATTTAAAATTTTAATTCTAAATTTAGATAATAAATTTAAATTTTTAATTTTCAAATATCAAATTTTAAGTTTCAAAATTCACAATTTGAAATTTAAAATTTGAAATTTGAAATTTAAGATAAAATTAAAAAATTAAAAATTTAAAATTAAAATTTTATAATTTAAAATTTTAACATTTTAAATGCTAAATTGTAAGTTTAATTTTTAAATTATAAGTTTCAAATTTTTAAAATTCAAATTCTAAATTTTTAAACTTTTAAAATTTTCAATTTTAAGTATAAAGTGGGATATATTAATAATTATATATTGATTGGTGAGGGTATTTAACAATAAGCGCTACTACTTTATTATATTTACTATCATTTTTATAAAATACTGAAAACTTCAGCGGTATTCACTAATTTACGCTGCTAATTTATCCTATTTTATAACATTAATAATAAATTGTGCTAAATTATTAAATATACTAGTGTTGAACCCGCGCTTCGCCGCAGACAGTTTTAACATCAATATTTTGATGTGAATTTTAATATATAATAATTATGAAAAGTGAGAAAAAAATAAAATTAAATATCAATACATATATATGTAAGAAAAAGCAAAAGAATAGTAGCCAAGAATGAATTGCTATGCAAAAAATAAGATGGAATAATAACAAAATATGTAATTATGAACTCTGCAAAATATATATTTAGCTTGAATGATTACTAATTATTTTAATACATATATAAGTATTTTGGATTGATAACAAACTATGTAATTTTTTTATTTTTAAAGAATAGTAGCCTTTTTTTTATTTTATTTTATTTTTTAAATCTTTTTGTTTGTTTTTTTTTTTAGTGCCCTTCTCTTCTTTTTTCTACCTTCTCTTAACTTTTTTTTTTTTATGTGTGCAACCTGTGAAGTGTGTGCAATGGTTTGTTTTCCCGAAAAGTGAACAAAGGAAAAACGAAAAGATTTAAATAAATAAATAAGAAAGTGTAGGCGTTGGGAATTTGTTAGGGGTGCAATTTTTTTATCTTTTTTTTATTTTGTATTTTTTTTTTTTTACTATAATTCCTTAACAGCGAGTAAAGAAATATATAGTACAATAGATAACAGTTCTCAGAGATAAAAATGTTCATGCTTTCCGGGTACCCTCAGGTACCCGGTTAATTACGCCATTTTTAGTACATGCAGACCACCTCTGATTAAACTGGTCATAAAAAAAAACCCCTCTTCTAAACAATAATATTAATATATTTTTTTGTTAAACCGTAATAATAATAATAATAGTATGTGCCAATCAGGTGTGTATTATATACATTTATTTAACACCTATATATATATATATATACACTAATCTATGAATCCCCAATATTTTGCTGATGTGGCGTGACCTCCTTCTCCCAAAACCTCTCCCTCCTCATCTCCCAACCCCCAAGACCCCTCATCTTTCAAAACCGCTCTCTCCTTATCTCCCAACCCTCGAGACCCCTCCCCCTCCTTAATAGAATCATTAATTAGTAAAATAATACTTCATATTTAATTAAGAGATTAATCATCATTATTAATCAAATTGCTCATAAACTGCTATAATACTAAGCACCTAATTAATTCAATAAACTGTCGACCCATACTTATGTCTCATATGGGGCCACGCAATTGAACCTAGATATACTATAAGAATATGCCTGTAACATTAAAATTTTGCCAATTAAAAGTAACAGTCATTTAGAGCTCGTGGCTATTATTTATCTAATTAGTGTTCTTTATTTTTATTTGAATAGGGATTTGGATTTAATTGACTTCTTTTTAAAGCATCCGAGAGAGCCCCTTTTTAATTTTTGTATGCAACGTGCATAAATTTGCAATTACAATTGCGTTTTACGAGTAGTTATCTTGGTGTGCATTATGCAGGTGAACATCACTCCTTAATGCAGATACATATTATCTTCATTGTGCCCGTGAGGAGAACCTCTTCTCCCTCGCCCGCCACCTCACTTCCCTCGCCGACCTCGTGTCGATGCGCACCTATTCTCTCCTTTGTCGCCCCTCTCCTCTTCTCCTTCCTCCTCAATCGTCCTTTTACTGATTTGTGTGCTCTTTTTCAGACTTTTGTTTGCCAATTAGTTTAATTTTTTTCGCTTTTAATGCTCATTTAAATTTGTGCTTATTTTAGCTTTGTCATTGAGATAATATATGTCATAAAAATTAACTTGGTATAAGTTTATTGTATAAACTTATTACCATTAGTAATAGATTTGTTTTTTTTTAAATGCAAATGACATTGTATTCAAATGATATTGTTCTTTTGAGCATTTTGTCAAATAAGTGTTCCTNCGCCGCGGAGCTCGTCCTCGGGCTGGAGCACCTCCACGGACTGGGGATCGTGTACCGCGATCTCAAGCCCGAGAACGTCCTCATCCAGGACAACGACCACCTCATGCTCGTCGACTTCGACCTCTCCACGGAGCTCCCCTCTCCCCCGCCAGCCGCCAATCGATCAAAACCCCCTCCTCCTCCTCCTCCTCCTCCTCCGCTCCCCTCTGCCGCGAGCAGGAAGAAGGATAAGAAGAATAAGAGGAAGAAGCGCCCCCTCCTCAGTTGCTTCTCCTGCGACGCGAGAGTGTCCCCGGAGGATCCGTCCCCGTCCCCGTCCGCTTCCTCGTCTCCGTCAAGGCTAAGATAGAGAGCAGAAGGGAAGAGAGAGAGAGAGTATGGGTGAGGAGGAAAGAGACAGAAACAGGAGCCAGCTATTATCTTGGGAAGAGGCTAAACCTCGGGAATAAGAATATATCTTGGGAAGGAGAGAGGCCTTGGGAAGAAGGCAAGGTTTCTTGGAAAGGAGAGAGGCCTTGGAAAGGAGATGAGAGAGAAAGGAAAAACAAAGAAAAAAAAATGCAAGAAAAATGCAAGGTTGCCATGTATACTTTTAAAGACTGTCAAATTATGTATTGTTAAGGATATAACAATTATCAAATAATACTATTAAATATATTAATTAGCATAATTTAAATAAATATTGCGGAGTAAATGTCACTAAATCATGAATTTGTTATTGTTTGAGAAAAAATTTAAATTTAAATTGAAAATATAGAAGGACAAAAAATAAATTGTAATTTGATTGCTACTTTCCTTAGAAGATTAGGTATTAACAAGGAAAGAGATAACAAAAGTATTATTGTCTTATTCTCAAAATTTTTGAATCTATTATCATATTCTAAAGTAGAACTCTTTATGAACCCTATGTGAGAAGCTGACACGTAGCTTTCTATATGCTTGTCACGTGTCAAGCTCAAATATAGATTTTCTATTTTAGGAAAAATAAAATTAGATTTTTTAAGAAAATAATATCATTTACTATATTATTAAAAATCACCTATAATGAAGGGGATTTTATTTCAAAGTCACCTATAATTATGTTGAATTTCAAAGTCACCAGATATTTGAGAAATTCACGGATATTACATTGGCAAGCATGAATATTACGCGTGAGAAAGAAAATATTTATCTTTATTTTTATTTCAAAGTCACTTAATTATGTTGAGATATTTGAGAAATTCACGGATATTATGTTGCGAAAGAATTGGCGGGTGCGGATATTACGCGTGAGAAAGAAAATATTTATCTTTATTTGGGACTAAATTATTACAAGCTCAAATATAGATTTTCTACTTTAGGAAAAATAAAATTAGATTTTTTAAGGAAATAATATCTTTTACGATATTATTAAAAATCACCTATAGGGGATTTTATTTCAAAGTCATCTATAATTATGTTGAAATATTTGGGAATAAATTATTACTTAGTTAATTATTTGAAATGATTGGTTGAAAATTACTGGACATAAAATATTAGTAAAAAAGGATAGAGACATTTTTCCTAACGTGGCTTTCTATATGTTTGTCACGTGTCTTCATATTTATTCTATTTACTATGTTATTAAATTCAAATAGTAGGTGGATTAATGAGATATTTGAGAAATTCACGGATATTACGTTACGAAAGAATTGGCGGGTGCGAATATTACGTGTGAGAAGGAAAATATTTGAGAAAAGCGTAGATAGAAAATATGATATAAATGCGAGGGTAATATTGTCACAAAAAATAACAGATACTTTTATTTTCAATCATTAGATAAGATCTAATGGCAAAAAATTAATATCTTTTATTATATTATTAAAAATCACCTATAATGAAGGGGATTTTATTTCAAAGTCATCTATAATTATGTTAAGATATTTGAAAAATTCATGGATATTACGTTACGAAAGAATTGGCGGGTGCAGATATTACGCATAAGAAAGAAAATATTTATCTTTATTTGGGAATAAATTATTACTTAGTTAATTATTTGAAATGATTGGTTGAAAATTACTGAACATAAAAATATTAGTAAAAAGGATAGAGACATTTTTGGAAAGCCGAAAAAATTCAAAACTCACGCTTAAGTAGTATAGATATAGATATTGCATATCACTTACCTACTATCACTCCTATAATTTTTATTTCGTAATTTTTTCCCTACTGTCACTCCTGTAATTTTTTTCGTTCTTAAATGTTGATGCTTTAAAATAGAACATATTATTTTCATTTTATTATTTAAATACGAAGCAAGTATTAATTTTTTTTCTTGGTTGTCTTATTGTTCTCAGGATATGGGACTTGGGTATGATTCTATACGTGACATCACTCCTCTTGGAGACAAATGGAAGATCAAAGTCAGAGTGATTTGTCTATATACTATACTTGAATTTCATCGTCCAGAGGTGGTGAATAGCCTAGAGTTAGTTCTTTCTGATCAAAATGTAAGTACGACTTTCATTTTCAAATTGAACATACGTTTGCTTTATTTTTACTAAAAGATACTATATAATTTGTTTATTTTCTATTATAGGGAGATAGGATACATGCAACGGTAAGAAAAGCTTTCCTGAACAAATTTAAAGGCCTTTTTATAGAAGGAAAAATTTATATGATCAACCAGTTTGGAGTGGGGCAGAGCAGCGACTCATACAGGACCACTATACATCCTTACAAAATTAATTTTTAGTATTCTACGGTTGTACGTGAGATGGAAAATATTTTCACAATATCAAAGTATGGATTTATATTTACCTCTTTTGATGAAATACTTGCTAATNTTGGCAAGCTTTGCTCGATAACCTCAGGATACAAGCCTCAGGCTATACGCGGCTCTCGGTTGAGATGAGGCACCGAAGAGGCCTTTTGGCCTCAATGATAAGTGAAATTCACTTTTGATTTTTAGCGCATTGAAGAGGCAAAATCGAATAAAAGAGGACTTTAAACTGTTCACGAATACATTAATTTAATGTGTGTATTTGTAGCAGTTGCCTCTCAAATCAACGTGACATTTGTAGAGTCAGGAATATAATAGGGGGGGGAATTTTCTTCAAAGCAGGGGCTTTGAACTGGTGCATGGGTGGCTTTATCTTAAGTCTATTATGAAGGTGGTGACACCATGGTGGAAACTCATGACCAGTTTATGTAGACTTATTTAGTTGGAGGCATCTTCCCCTTTTTATCCTGACGCCAAGGTGGTCCTGTTTAGCTCCCTTTTGCATGGTTGGGTTTTAGATGCCTGGTTTTGAGTGGCCCTAACTGTAATAGGATATTAGACGCCTATTTTTATCAGGGCGACATTCCTAATAGACTAGGGTTATAATGGTTTAGACTCTATTATGAAGTAGTGAGTTTTTGAGATCCAGGTGAGTTGGAACCAGACGTATCGGCTTTGGCTGAGCTGATACAGCGTTCAAGTGCATCTTTTCAGTGCTCTGTTGGTAAAATTAGATCTCAGATAAATGCATCTGACTTTGCTTTTTGAGGTTGATAGGTTGTTGCAGTTGAACGAGTGGTTCTCGCTTATGCTTTGTAACAAGATTCTGGGCTCAGTTTTGAGAGTGGAACCTCTGGTGTCAGAGGGTTATTATTGGTGTGTTTGACGGTTTTGGAGGTAGTTGCCTATCAGTGAATGCTGTTAGATATCAGGATCCGGGTTCTGGAGTGAAAAGTGGACTGGTTGTTCCAGGTTGGCTGTTATGGTATATGCGATCTGTTAAAACAGAGGAGTTAACATTGGCTATGGTAATTTGGTTGTATGGGTGGTACATTCAGGTAATGAACTACGCGTCCAGCGGTTAGCGTTTTCGCTATGATTGGTAGCCACTACGAGTTGTGGACAGAGATGTTCTGGGACAGCGACGGCAGGATGTTCCCTGGGATCGCTAGCTACAAGGGTCGTTGGTGGGCTAATGAACAGAGTAACTCTGGGTCCGTGTGGATAGTAGTTTATTGGTCTGTTCGTTCGATTGGGTTCCAAACGTGCTATTCGGTTCAGCGTTTGAAAATGCGATAGTATATACCACTGTTAGGTTCGGCTGTTGGTCCGAGTTCAGCGAGTTGGTGATTAAGATTTGAAGTACTGTTGTCTGGCTCTGATGGTTGGGTTTGTTTGGAAAATCAGCACCTTCCGTGTTAATTTCACGATGCTTGTAGGTTTGAGCTTGATCTCAGTTTTTGGGAAATAGCCACTGCTATTCAGTTGACACGTTTTGGACGGTTCCTTATTGGGTTCCGAGCGATGCACCAGTTTCTACTGATAGAGAGATCAAAAAGGGTGTTTTGTCGGATCTCTTGTGTAGCTGGGTTAGGTATTCAGGGTTTACCCTTCTACCATAAAGCAAGGAGAAAGCTGTCATATAACAGACGTCGGTTATATGAATAGTTTTCTTTTCGTTTTATAGGCTTCTAGGTGATGGTTGTTGGTCAACCTTCATGTTGCTCTATTTCATAGTTCGGTGAACTATGGAGAGATGACTTGGTCTTCGAGTGTAGGTAATGATAGCTTTGTAGCTGAAATGTTCAACTGTAAGCTTTAATCTTGCTGGGACCTTGTAGAGCTTAGATCTGGTTGATGTTGATTGGGTGTTGTGTGGTTAAACCCACAATCTTATTGGCGTGTGTTACATACGGAATTGCTTTTGAACTGTGGTTTTGACACAGTTAAACTGAGACCCTCCTTCTTACTTGCTCCATTTCCAGTTTTCTAGTCTTGTCGACTAAGGTTAGTCGTTAGTTCCTCCTATCCATCCGTAGTGTTGGGATGGGTTTCTAGCCGCCTTCGTTGTGATTGTTACGTCAGCAACTTTGCTGGCGATAGGTTTGGAACCCGATGTGGGATCATCGGGGTGATTTCAGCGCTGGCATTGACCAGATTCATGGCAGAGGTATCTCTGTAAGCGTCTTCGAAAGCACAGGATTCATCTCTCTCTCACCGGACCCGCAGTCGTCAATACTGTGAGCGGATCCGGGCTTTTAGAGTGAACCGGGAAGTACCGGAGTGGACTGTCCTCACCATTGTGGACCCCTTATAGCAGGGTGGTAAGCTACAGGCTTTTTCATGTGGCGGTGATTAGGGTTGAATCTGTGGTCGAACACGCTTGGCATTGGGTGTGCCCTTATTGGTACGTGAGGCTCAAATGGGTTGAGCTTACGTTGGGTCCTGTATTCGGGTTTAGGGCGTGAGTGCACGGATGTGTGACATCAGAAGGATAACCAGTTGGATTGGTTACCAAGTCAAATAAACCAAGTCAAATAAATGAAAAGTTTTGTTGGACACTTACCACAACACCAACATTGGAGCGAGACTATGGTGAAATTAGACAGTGCGGGGCCCCAGGGAAAAGTCAAATTTTGTTTCGCCTTTTCGCAGACTTAAAAAAAAAAACTTTTGGACTGGGGTCTCATACGGTCTAGGTGGTGTTTATGTCCCTTAGGTGACAAGTGTGCCTGTCTCAGAGGGGACATAAACGTGCCGCAGCTAGTTTATGTGTCATGTTAGTCCTATGTTGGTGTTGGTCTACTTATATTTCTATTAATATGTAAGTATGTAAGTGGTAAGTGTAGTGTCAAAATGTAAGTTCCAAATTTGTCTTTAGGTGTTTTTAGAAAACAGCTATTCTGGAACCAATGGCACTGACGGATTTTAGATCTGATGCATGATTTTCGAGAAAATCTGAAAATACATGTTTCTTATGTAAGTGTGCATCATTTTGGCCTATATGATTAGTTGGAGAGAGATCGGATTTTGTCGCAAATCGGCAAGCAAATCGGGTGAAACGAAATCGTAGTTTTGATGCCCCCGACATGCTGAACGCAATGGTGCTGTCGGATCGAAAATCCGACGGACGGATCTCCGGGAATTACGAGATGTTCGCTGAGGGGTCAAAGTGGCAAATCGGATAAATCGCGAAGAGACCCTATATTTTATGTGCCGAATTGCGTGAGATCGGACATGGAGGTGCATTTGTGTAAAATACGCGCGCTGTGAGGGACTTGACTGAGAATATTACCCCTGGGAGGATTATTTTGCATAATGCACATGTGTGTATAGTGGTTGCACTGGGGTTTCATGAGGAAACCCTAACTGTTAGCCTTCTCCTTAGCCAAACTAACCTTAGCCGACCCCTCTGCCATCACCTGAACCCCTCCCCGACACCACCGCGCGCGTCACGGCCGCCGGTGAGCAGCCCCGGCCGCCGGAAAAGCCATCCCGACCTTACATTCACCTTCCTCTCTCTCCATCTTCCTCCCTCATCCTCTTTCTCTCGGGTTAGAGCTAGGCCGAGGCTACATCACCTCCAGACCCTTCGCCGGCATCGCCCCGTGCCCCGGCGAGCCTTCCCGCCGGCCGTCGCCGCCTTTCTGCGCCGCCGCTGCTGGTTCTGCAGCATGCGACTACCCCAGCCCGAACCCAGGCCGAGGCAGCCCCATCTCCCTCTCCTCGCACCACTGCTGCCATAGCTCGGCAGCGCCGCCATCTCCGGAGCCCCGGTGACCCCGTGCTTCGTCGCCGTCGTCCTTGCGGGCCGCCGCCGCCTCCTCTGTCAACCGCGGCCGCCCCAGGTCTGCTCGGGCCGAGATGACCCCGCGCTGCCTCCGTGCGCCGCCGCCGCCTTAGGCCGTGCGCGCCGCCTTCCCCTCGGCCTCCGGCGACGGGTCGTCGCCGTCCCAAGCCTTCCCCGGACGCCGCCGTGGCCGTCGCCACCCTGTGAGCCCGAGCCGAGCCCGTGAGAGCTAGGGTTGCTCCAGCGCCGCCGCCACCGCCATCCGCCACCGACCGGCGTGAGCACCCCCTCTCCTGGTTGGGCCGCACTCGCCCACCACCGGCGCTCCCGCCGCCGGAACCCTCTACTGGCCGGGCTGGGCCCTTGCTCTCCACGGGTTTGGGAAGCTAGGGCATCAAGGCCCGCCGTCGTCGCCGCCTCCCGTCGCCTGTTGACGCGAGCCCCGGCCTCCTCTGACCTGGGGCACTTTCCCCTGGCCGGCCTGCCCGCTGTCCGGCCGCCGCCGGCCACCCCGAGCCCTGCCTAGCTCTGTAAGCTGGTTTTCAGCCTTTCTGCACATGTTTTTCTGTTCTAGTCACTGTTCCGACGACCCGAGGCTGTTCCGATGCCTCCGGAGGTGAGCACGGTGATCGTCTATCAGTGCTGATAGCAGTGCTCACCTCATTTAGGGTCAGCGAGCCCCTGGTTAGCGAGATAAGCATGATTTTCATGTTGTGTGCGCAGTTTACTGAATTTCGCGTCGCTCGTGCGTTCCCCACAGTGGCCGGAATTGCTCCAAAAGGTGAGCACGGCCTCCGGCACGCCGAGATCTGTCAGTAGGTGTCTCGGTTTCACTGAATGACTCCTAGTTTGTGTAGACGGACCATAAAAGCGTCGAAATCGCATGAAATAATGCGATTTCGGGTATTCGAAAGGGCTTTTATGCAATTCTGGTTGCTACGGCTGCTGTTGGCAGCATGGGCAGGCTGTGGGTGATCTCTGGACTGATTGTCCAAGGCCCCGGACCTTTGCGAAGATCGAAAATGTATTTCCGGTGCGTTTGTCGGCAAAATCCGCCGACGGAACGCGGTTTTGGTTTAGAATTATTCCGACGGTGCTTCGTGAGCNAGTTGGCTTCTTGTGCGTATCGGACTCCGTTCATAGCAGTCCAATAGCTCGTTTCGAAGGATGCAGCTATTCTGGAACTAATGGCGCTGACGGATTTTGGTTTTGAAGCACGGATTTCGAGAAAAACTGAAAATACATGTTTCTTATGTAATTGTGCGTCATTGTGGCCTTTTGGAAAGAGAATGGATTTCGTCGCGAATCCGTGGTCGATCGAGATGAATCGAATGTGTAGCTTTGTTGTCTCCGAGGTGCTGATCGCACTGGTGTGATCCGTTCGCAAATCCGATGGACGGATCTGCGGAGATTGCACGTTGATCGAGAGAGGTCGGTGTTGGCAAAATTGTAATTTCGCAAAAGATGCGATATTTTATGTGCCGTTTTGCGTGGGATCGTACATGGAGGGGTATTCTCGCGTTTTACACGCACTGTGGAGGACTCGTTATGAAATTTTGAGTTTTGGAGGACTTACTTGCAATTTGTCTCTAGTATAAGGCTAAAAGAGTTAGGGTTTTCATCTGAAACCCTAACCCTACACCATTCCGAGAAAACCCTAGCCTCCTAACCGCTTCACCTCCTCCCTGCCCACCCCATGCGCGCGCCTTGGCCGCCGGCAAGCCGCTGCGGTCGCCGGAGGGACCTCCCCGGCTTCCCTCTCCACTTTCTCTCCCTCTCCATCTCTATCCCTCTCTCTTATCTCGGGTTGTGAGGAAGCCCGAGACTGCCGCCACCTCCAGACCCTCCGCCGGTGTCGCCCCGTGCTCCGGCGAGCATCCCCGCCGACCGCCGCCGTCGCCAAGCGCCGCCGCGGCCGCTGCTGCACCCGGCTGCTGCCTAGGCCGAGCTTAGGTCGAGGATGACTCGCGGCCTCCCCGCGCGCAGCCACCGCCTGCACCCGTTCCGGCCGCCATCCCCGGACCCTCGGCGACCACCCCGGCGGGTCGCCGGCGCTGCTGCGGGCCGCCGCCGCCGCCGCGGCCACCCTGCAGCCATCCCAGGTCTGCTCGGACCGAGCAGACTTGGTAACTCCACCCCAGCGCCGCAGCCGCCTTGGTCCACACCCGCGGCCTTCTCCTGTGTCCCACCGACTTTCCCGGCCGGTTGCCGCCGCCCTTCGGATCGCCGCCGCCGCCCTGAACCTTGCGCGCCGCCGCCTAGGCCTGCAGACCGAGCCTAGCTCGAGCGGCAACGCCCGAGCCGCGGGCCGCCGCCGCTGTCGCCAGCCGCCTTACTCCTCCTCCTCCGGCCTCTGTGGACCTGCCGCCGTCGTCCCCGACCTGCCCCGGCCGTCGCCGTGGCCGCAGCAACCCCCGAACCCGTGCCCTAGCTCGTGCAGGCATGCCTTGCTCCGCCGACGCCGCCGCCGCACCCCGCCGCCAACGGAGGTGAGCATCGTGTTCCTCACCTCCCCCGCACCCATCCCTGGCCCCCACGCGCGCCGCCGTGCCGCCGGAGGCCGGCCGGAGCAACCTTGCTCCGGCCAAGCCCGAACTAGGGCTTAGTTTGGGATGGTTTACTGTTCTGAGCTTCCTGAGCCTCTCCGATCTCTGCGAAAGGGAGCACGATGATCATAGAAAATTTCTGATCATCGTGCTCACCTTAGATTCTGCCGGGGAGACTCCGTTCCGCTGTTTCGGCAGTGTCGACCCTGTCGAGCCTGTTTGGCTGCTGTTTTGGGTTTGCGCACGCTTATCCGGCGATCCGAAGCTATCCTGATGCCTCAGGAGGTGAGCACGGTGATCGTGGGTCAGTTCCGATCACAGTGCTCACCTCACTTTGGATCAACAGTGGCCGGTTAGCCCTGTTTGGAGCAATCTTTCCCGACTGCGCGCTATTCGCTGAACCTTCGGGTTGCTCCCGCGCTTCCCACAGTGACCTGTTGCGCTCCAGACCGTGAGCACGGCCTTCGGTACGTCGAGACCTATCAGTATGTGTCTCAGCAGAACTTAGAAGTCCTCGGTTTGCGTGTACGGGCTATGTTATCGCCCGATTTACATAAAATATTGGGATTTTATGTAAATTCAGGGGCTTTTGTGCAATTGTGAGCCTTGGGTCTACTGTGGGTAGTGTGTAGACATGTGTGGTGTCCTCTGGACTGATTGTCCATGATCCGTTAGCTTTTGCAGAAATCGAAGAGTCGATTTCGATGCGTTTTTCGGCGAAATTCGCCGAAAGAACGCGGTTTCTGTCACGCCCCGGGGTACCTTTTCAGTTTAAAACAAAGCGGAAAAGTGTCTGAATTTTTTTTTTTTTAAATCTGACCCCAGAGTATGCCAGATCCGCCACAAATACAGGGAATCCACTGTTCACACGGACAGAGTCTCCCCTGTATTTGCACGGCGTCGATCAAATACACAGTACAACCAGGATACAACCACAATCAGATGAATATAAAGATAATTATACATTCATACATTCACCATTCACATCACAGTTTTACATTCAAGGTTTAAACAGAAATCCACAAAAATCTTTTGAAAACTGTTTCCTACACAGAAACTTTTATTCTTTTAAAAAGGCTACCACGAGGGGTAGAAAACCTTTTATTTTACAAAATCCAGAAATCCACATTTTCAAATGTAAATAAATACTGAACCACATAAACTAACTAAACTATATATCAACAGAAATACCAAGGATAATAACTAACTCGAAATAACCTGGGTCGGAAGATCTAACGACCGCTACGTACGTGCCTCACGTCTCGTCTCAATACCCATCGCCTGCGATACCTGAAAAAATGGTGGGGGAGGTGAGAACATGTAAACATGTCTTCCCTCCCAGTGGGTACCGCAAGCCGATGAAGGCGAGGAGTACTCACCAGATCAGGAAGAGCTAAACAACAGCACGGGTCAGTGAAAATACAGTGGGAACAATAGTAAACGAAAGAGATATGTAAGAAGCTGACAAGTATAGATGCAGGTAAATAAAACAGTAGCTACAATAAACAGATAAGGATGTACTGGAAATAAACACTACAGCTACTGTATGCATGCGTCAACTGACGATAACCTCAAAAATACCCAATCTCGATGCCCTATTGGTCCGAGGACCTCAGGCCCATGCCACACTGCTCAACCTGTTCCTGACCCTCGCAATGAAGCGCCTGGGCCAGAAACAGATACCTGACCCTCCTGCGGGGAATAAACCCCCTGGTGTCACAAGCAAATACACTCGCAATAAAGCCCCTGGCGATCAATGCGGATATGAGCAATAGCCAACCGTCGGCAATCAGCCGGAAAAGAACTACCCTCTTGCGGGGCATACAGACCGTGCAGGTCATCAAGCTAGAAAGAAGCACAAGAACTGACCACTCAGGTCAACTAGGATGGAACGACTAAACATCATCTCAAGTGTAGGCAACTAGCCGACTAATCAAGCCTCAACAGGGATGCAACGACCGTAAAGGCCATCCTACCAAAAGTATGCCGATACGTATGATCAAGATAGTCAACTACTGTATATATGCAAGGATCAACCGAACAAGTCATATGAGTATAAAATCGAGAACTACCATCGCCCATAACCCGACAATCACACACATCAGGGTATACCGAACTCAAAGGTCATCAAGCAACAAGAATCCAGAATAGGTCACAGACTAGGTCAAAAAAGGGCAAACGACCAACCAAATCACAGACTATAGTCATCCGTCGACAACTAGTAGACAATCCCACCCCTCAGGGTATACCGACCGAATAGGTCATAGAACAACAGAAATCAAGAGAACCGACCAACCAAATCACACATATACGGAACACCAGAAGTCAACTCGACTCCTAAGTCACTAACATCACACATGGTCAAAGAACCGCACTACAAGAATACATGATATAATGAACAGATAGAACCAACTACTACGACCAACAAAAGAACATGATATAAAAAACAGATAAGTTAACTACACTCCTACACATGATACTAAACATGGAAACAACTGAATAGAGGAATGCAGATATAAATGCAACGTGCAAGGCTCAACACTTTATATCAAGAGATATACATATAGTATAAACATAGATGACAGATAATAACAGGAGAACAAAGGTAAGAAACCATCACCGAACGTGCACCACTGTAC
Organism: Ananas comosus; assembly: GCF_001540865.1. Lineage (NCBI taxonomy): Eukaryota > Viridiplantae > Streptophyta > Magnoliopsida > Poales > Bromeliaceae > Ananas > Ananas comosus. Next base: position 9,895,975 of record NC_033622.1, read on the forward strand.
CGACGTCGGATCGAAGTACCCACCTGTAAAAATGTCGCGCATGTCTCCTGACTCCAAAAGAACGTCAACCGGACCTAAAAAGGGTCCACCGGGTTAGTATCTAACCCACAACTAAGAACCACAGTAAAACCATAACCCCACAAACAAACCCACGAAGATCGGTTTTCCAAAAACCAAATACCGTAACTCGCCGGAAATCCCAAAAACCACACCGGGACGCCGCCGGGACCCACTAACTGTCCCGAAACGCACCGACTCATGCCACGAGTCACCCGCTGCCACAAAACACTCCAATTTAGATGTGACATGGCAGCAAACACAAGCAAACACAACCAAACAACTATCACCGGATAATTGTACGAATCCGGGTTCCCGAAAATGTCTATTTCGACACCGAAACCCACCGTCGCCCACCCGTCATTTCTGAACTCTCGAAATGAAGCGAGTGACCAGCCAACAAGGCTCAGCGACTACACAATAGCTCACGAAGCACCGTCGGAATAATTCTAAACCAAAACCGCGTTCCGTCGGCGGATTTTGCCGACAAACGCACCGAAAATACATTTTCGATCTTCGCAAAGGTCCGGGGCCTTGGACAATCAGTCCAGAGATCACCCACAGCCTGCCCATGCTGCCAACAGCAGCCGTAGCAACCAGAATTGCATAAAAGCCCTTTCGAATACCCGAAATCGCATTATTTCATGCGATTTCGGCGCTTTTATGGTCCGTCTACACAAACTAGGAGTCAATCAGCGAAACCGAGACACCTACTGACAGATCTCGGCGTGCCGGAGGCCGTGCTCACCTTTTGGAGCAATTCCGGCCACTGTGGGGAACGCACGAGCGACGCGAAATTCAGTAAACTGCGCGCACAACATGAAAATCATGCTTATCTCGCTAACCAGGGGCTCGCTGACCCTAAATGAGGTGAGCACTGCTATCAGCACTGATAGACGATCACCGTGCTCACCTCCGGAGGCATCGGAACAGCCTCGGGTCGCCGGAACAGTGACTAGAACAGAAAAACATGTGCAGAAAGGCTGAAAACCAGCTTACAGAGCTAGGCAGGGCTCGGGGTGGCCGGCGGCGGCCGGACAGCGGGCAGGCCGGCCAGGGGAAGGAAGCACCAGGTCAGAGATGGAAGCAGCAGGTCGGGGAGGTCCGGGGAAGGTGCTGGCCGTCGGCGGGAGGTGGCCGGTGGCGCGGCAGCGCAGCTCAAAGCCGCCGAGTTCCTCTCGGGTTCGAGTTTCCCGGCGGCGCGGCGGCGGCCGGAGGGGGTCGGGGCTGCAAGGATCCGGTGCCGGAGACCGAGGGGAAGGTGGTGTACCCCTCGGTGGGCTGTGGCGGTGCTTGGGAGCCGAGCGGGCCCGACCTCGGCCCGCCCGGGTCTGGGCGGCTACAAGAGCCTCGGGCGGCGGCCGGCGGTGGTCGAGGGTGGCCGGGGACGCGCGCCGGAGGTAGTCGGAGGGTGAGGAAAGACGGCGCGACCGATCTGGAGTGGCGGCGGCGCGTGGCCCTCGAGCCCACCCGAGCTCGGTCTGGGCTGACCGAGGTGGCCGCAGGGAGCAGAGGCGGCGCCGGCGGCGCACGGGAGCGGCAGGGGCCGGCTGCGGTGGTCGCCGGACGGTCGGCGGAGACCTCCGCGGCCGTCGGGAAGCGACGGCAGGGCTAGGGGGCGGCGCGGCTCCAAGGTTGGCCCGGCTCGGACTGGGCTGACCCGGGCTGGCCGTAGCTTCCCCCAGGCGGCTCCGGCGGCGCGCGCGGGCGGCGACGGCCGGCGGGGAGGCTCGTCAGGGGACAGGGGCAACACCAGCGATGGCCTGGAGGCAAGGCAGCCTCGGCCTGGCTCCAACCCGAGAGAGGGAGAGAGAGAGAGAGAGAGAGAGAGAAAGAAAAAGGTTCCGGCGGCGGCTGGCCGGCCGGGGCTCAGTCGGCGGCGGCCTGGGCGTGCGCAACAGGGCAGGGAAGAGGGATGAATGTGGCAGGGGGGCTAGGGTTAGGGTTTCTAGTAGCAAACCCTAAAACACCTTTGTATACCTAGCTCCAAAATGCGGAAAAGCCCCTCGAACTTCAGTATTTGGTACTAAGTCCCATACAGCGCGTGTAAAACGCGAGAATACCCCTCCACGTGCGATCCCTCGTAAAACGGTACATAAAATATTGCGACTTTTGCGAAAATACCGTTTTTGCCACTACCGACCTCTCCTCGAACAACGCGCGATTTCCGCAGATCCGTCCGTCAGATTTGCGAACGGATTGCACCAGTGCGATCAGCACGACGGAGACAACAAAGCTACGATTTTGGTTCACCTCGATCGACCACGGATTCGCGACGAAATCCAACCTTCTTCCAATAGGAGGAATAACACACAAATACATATAAAACATGTATTTTTGGATTTTCTCGAAATCCGTGCGTCGAACTCAAAATCCGTCAGTGCCACTAGTTCCAGAACAGCTGAACCGGTCGAAACGAGCTATTGGACTGATATGAACGGAGTCTGATACGCACCAGAAGCCAACTCTACTCCGTGGCTTCTCCGGAAAACCGGAGTTACTATTCACTTAAGTGAAAACTAATAATCGCGTAACTTCTCCGTTTTAGCTCATTTTCTCCTGAAACTTGACGAGTGCTTATGTAATTAAATTACACACATAAACATCGTCAACAGAGAGTTTAGTTGCACTGTCAAAAAATCTCAGTCCTTACATCATCCCCCCCTTAAAAGAAGTTTCGTCCTCGAAACTTGACCACGTACCCACCGTAATCGAACTCTGACATTGCCCCACCGACACGGTAACACCTTTGGATACTGGTCAATCACAAATCTAGAATTGGACAGATCAACCTTAGAAAAGGGGAGAATAGGACTGCGGTTCCACAAGAACAAGACGAGGGGAACGTACCAAACCAAAGTCTGCGGACCATAACACACCGGGATCAACACCATCCTGTAACCTTGGTCCGAAAAGCCTCAACCGACTCGACCACGTCACTAAGTTCACGAGAAAGAATCACGAGCCAACACCACCAAACCGGAGTCAAAAAAATTTCGACTAGCCAACAATATCAACTTGCTCACCACGAGCGAAGACGAAACGTTCTCCTAAAACTCGAGTCGGTAGAAACAGAATCTGAGACTACAGTCTCCCACTAACCGATCACGCAACTGCCGAAGTCAAGTCCACATCCACGGAAAGCCGCCTTTGACATTCGACAGTCTTAGGTCCCACAACCTCACCTTTCACCTGACCGAAAAGGTCGAAGGCTGACAAAACTAATTGAGCTTGACAAACCGCTTGCTCAATTAGAACTGGTTCGACTAAACCAATAAACTCGCCATGCAAGTCCAAAACTTGGTGCACAGGATTGCAAATCGCACTATACGATACAAACCATCGGTGATGCTCAACACCTGTCTCTACGAGACCCTGTCGCTGCCGTCCTACAAGGGACCCTAGCGATCGGTGTTTCGAGCAACACCAGATAACTGTCTCATTGAGATCCTGGCGCACCTGTCACCAATTAACCGGACAAGCATACAATTCTAAAGTCGCACAGTAGGCTGAAATACAATCCTTACACCATATCACCTACTGTGACAATCAAAGCCAACAACTAGGCTCAAGTCACTCAACCAACAATTTTGAACCTCAAGACAACAGACCGAAACTACTAACCAACAAACCTTTTTGCGGTGATGATAAATCAACTGCGCAAACCTGCCAAGAGAATACAAGGCCCCACTATGTGGTCAAAGATGACCGATACCCAATCATCCTTACAAGACTATTTCTCTAGCTTTCACACAAAACAGTCTAGAGAACACATCGACCCAATCCATAAGTCCCAAATGGGAAGATGGTATTTCGTTCCTCTTTCGACAGTATATTGTCTGCAGCCAATATACTTATCAAAAGAAAAGCGAAATATCCGAAGATCCACTACCAACAACCAGTTGGAAGTACAACGCGATAAAGTATCAAGCCACTTGATACCTCTCTACTGAACCAGAAGTTCACAACCAATACTATCGAAACATCAACTTTACAAGTCGACATTCAAAATTAGAACGACCCTGGAACATCTTAAATCTAGACCAACTACAACCAACCCACAACACACCAATTTGGGTGTTAGAATAACCGCATACGATGTATGCCTTAACGAAAACATGACACCAAAACTGTGTCAATCCGATTCTAGTAGGAAGAAAGAACGAGTTCAAGGTCAAAAGATCCGAACCGCTGATTCGAATCAACAATCAAGGAGGATAGGTAGGCATCACAACCCTACCCAAAAAATCTGCGGAAGCAACACTAACAATGCAGTCGCCTAAACGACCGCTACCAAACCCTGGGCTACACCCTAGTAGCCCCACTGAAGTCGCGACCGTAACTGGTCTAAGCACCGTCTCCGTGGAGACACTCGCAACAGCTCTCGTGTCCTAAGTAAAGAGAGTGGCCTGGGCGTCGGCAGTCATGACACTCGCCTAGGCCCAGAGATCACTGGCCTTTCAAGGCCCCACCTGATAGGAATGGCTACACCTGGGGGACGTCGCCCCACCACTCGATGTCCGAAAAAGTACCCCGCCACTACACCCGACTTAGACACCAGCTTGTGCGAACCGTAACACGTACATAAACACCATGCACTTCGAGTTTACCAAACTCGAATGCAACCCAGGACGCAAGTCCAAACCCCGCACTCACGTGCCTATATACCGTGGTCTTCCTATTGGTCAACCTAACCAATGGTTCAGTTTCATTTACTTTTCAAAACAACCTGTGAATGGTGTTGTGGTTGTAACCCTTTGCTCTGATACCATTTTAATCTGTCACGCCCCGGGGTCCCCTTTTTGTTTGAAATACAGCGGAAAAGCGTTTGAAAATTTTTTTTGAAAACCTGACCCCAGAGTATGCCAGATCCGCCACAAATACAGGGAATCCACTGTTCACACGGACAGAGTCTCCCCTGTACTTGCACGGCGTCACACAAGTACAGAAGTACAAACAGTATACAACCACAATCAAATGAATATACAGATAGCTATACATTCATACATTCTCCATTCACATCACAGTGTTACATTCGAGGTTTAAAGAGAAATCTACAAAAACCTTTTGAAAGCTGTTTCCTACACAGAAACCTTTATTCTTTTAAAAACGCTACCACGAGGGGTAGAAAATCTTTTATTTTACAAAATCCAGAAATCCACCTTTTCAAATGTAAATGATTACTGAACCACATAAACCAACTAAACTATATATCAACAGAAATACCGAGGATAATAACTAAATCGAAATAACCTGGGTCGGAAGCTCTATCGACCGCTACACACGTACCTCACGTCTCGTCCCACTACTCATCGCCCGCGATACCTGAAAAATGGTGGGGGAGGTGAGAACATGTAAACATGTCTCCCCTCCCAGTGGGTACCGCAAGCCGAAGAAGGCGAGGAGTACTCACCGGATCAGGAAGAGATGACCAACAGTATGGGTAAGTAAAATGCTGTAGCAACGATAATGAACGAATGAGATATATATATATATGAAAACATAACTACCGCTACTGTATGTACAACTGCAAGCATACAAGGATATCAATACTATAGTAGCAAGACAACTGTAAAGAAAGAACTAGAAGTACATATGCAACAACCGCTACTATAGCTATATGCGTCAACCGGACGAGAAGTCCAAAAGTACCCAATCTAAACCGCCGTGTCGGTCTAAGGACCTCAGGCAAAAGCCACTATCTGCTCACACCTGGCATGTAACCCTAGCACAAAGAGAACACCGCTGGGCTCACGGGTCGGATGTACGACCACTTTTCCGGAAAAGAACACCCTCCTGCGGGGGATCAACCCGCTGGTGTACGTGAAATGCACTCGAGCTGTGGCGATCAATGCGGATATGATCAATAGCCAACCGTCGGCAATCAGCCGACAATCACTGCCCCTCTGGGCATACCGACCGTGTAGGTCATCAAGCTATAAAGAAGCACAAGAACTGACCACTCAGGTCAACTAGGATGGAACGACTCTACATCCTCTCAAGTGTATGCAAGTACTGACTAATCAAGTCAACTGGGATGGAACGACTCAACATCCTACCAAAAGTGTGTCGATACTGATCAATAAGTCAACTACTGTATATATGCAAGGATCAATCAACAAGTCATATGAGTATATAATCTAGAACTACCATCGGCCATAACCCGACAATCCTACCCCTCAGGGTATACCGACCTCAAAGGTCATCAAGCAACAAGAATCCAGAACGGACAGACTAGGTCACAAAAGGTCAAATGACGGATCTGTGAAGACTATAGTCATCCGTCGACAACTAGTCGACAATCCCACCCCTCAGGGTATACCGACCGTATAGGTCATCGAACAACAGGAATCAAGGAACTGATCAAGTAGGTCACCATTACGGAATACCAGAATCGACCGACTAGGTCACTAACATCACAGATGGTCACGGAACCGCTCTACTATAAACATGATATAAGATATGTAGAACCAGCTAGTAGAGCAACAAGAGAACATGATATCAAACACAGATAGACTACACTCCTACACATGATACTAAGCATGGAAACATCTGAATATAGTATAATTAAACAACGTGGAAGCTAGGCTCAACATATAGTATAAGCATAGAGACAATAGTAAGAGGGCAAGGGTAAGAAACCATCACCGAACGTGCACCACTGTACCGACGTCGGATCGAAGTACCCACCTGTACAACTGTCGCGCATGTCTCCTGACTGCAAAGGAACGTCATCCGGACCTAAGGAGGGTTCACTGGGTTAGTGTCTAACCCACAGCTAAGAAACCGTAAAAGCATAACCCACAAACAAACCCACGGAGATCGGTTTTCCCAAAACCAAATACCGTAACTCGCCGGAAGTCCCAAAAATCACACCGGGACTCCGCCGGGACCCACTAACTGTCCCGAAAGGCACCGACTCATGTCACGAGTCATTCGCTGCCACTAAACACTTATTTTAGTGTGACATGGCAGCAAACACAAGGATACACAACCAAACAACTATTGGTGGGTAATTGTTGGGATCCGGGTTCCCGGAAGTGTCTATTTCGACACCGAAACCCACCGTCGCCCATCCGTCATTTCTGAACTCTTGAAATGACGCGAGTGACCAGCCAATAAGGCTCAGCGACTACACAATAGCTCACGAAGCACCGTCGGAATAATTCCGAACCAAAACCGCGTTCCGTAGGCAGATTTTGCCGACAAACGCACCCGAAAATACATTTTCGGTCTTCGCAAAGGTCCGGGGCCTTGGACAATCAGTCCAGAGGTCACCCCCAGCTCACCCATGCTGCCAACAACAGCCACGACAAATCACATTGCATAAAAGCCCTTTCGATTCCAAGGAATCACATTATTTCATGTGTTTTTCGGGCTTTTATGGTCCGTCTACGCAAACCAGAGGTCAATCAGCCGAGCTAAGATACCTATTTACAGGTTTCGACGTGCCGGAGGCCGTGCTCACCTTTCGGAGCACTGCCGACCACAAGGGAAAGCGCACAAGCAGTGTGAACTTCAGCAAAACAGCGCGCACTGTCACTTAGTCGCGTCAAACACGCAAACCGGGGAACCGTTGACCCCGACGGAGGTGAGCACGATGTTCAGCACGAAGTAAGGATCATCGTGCTCACTTCCCGGATTATCGGAGTGTCCTCAGATCACCAGAAAGGTGACAGGAACTCTAAACTACAGTGCTGTCAACGTAAACAGTGCTTACCGGACCAGTGGGAGCTAGGGCTCGTCGCCGGCGATCGGGCGGCGGGCACTCCGGCCAGTGATGGAAGCAGCAGGTCGGGGAGGTCCGGGGAAGGTGCTGGCCGGCGGCGGGAGGTGGCCGGTGGCGCGGCAGCGCAGCTCAAAGCCGCCGAGTTCCTCTCGGGTTCGAGTTTCCCGGCGGCGCGGCGGCGGCCGGAGGGGGTCGGGGCTGCAAGGATCCGGTGCCGGAGACCGAGGGGAAGGTGGTGTACCCCTCGGTGGGCTGTGGCGGTGCTTGGGAGCCGAGCGGGCCCGACCTCGGCCCGCCCGGGTCTGGGCGGCTACAAGAGCCTCGGGCGGCGGCCGGCGGTGGTCGAGGGTGGCCGGGGACGCGCGCCGGAGGTAGTCGGAGGGTGAGGAAAGACGGCGCGGCCGATCTGGAGTGGCGGCGGCGCGTGGCCCTCGAGCCCACCCGAGCTCGGTCTGGGCTGACCGAGGTGGCCGCAGGGAGCAGAGGCGGCGCCGGCGGCGCACGGGAGCGGCAGGGGCCGGCTGCGGTGGTCGCCGGACGGTCGGCGGAGACCTCCGCGGCCGTCGGGAAGCGACGGCAGGGCTAGGGGGCGGCGCGGCTCCAAGGTTGGCCCGGCTCGGACTGGGCTGACCCGGGCTGGCCGTAGCTCCCCCCAGGCGGCTCCGGCGGCGCGCGCGGGCGGCGACGGCCGGCGGGGAGGCTCGTCAGGGGACAGGGGCAACACCAGCGATGGCCTGGAGGCAAGGCAGCCTCGGCCTGGCTCCAACCCGAGAGAGGGAGAGAGAGAGAGAGAGAGAGAGAGAGGCAGAAAAAGGTTCCGGCGGCGGCTGGCCGGCCGGGGCTCAGTCGGCGGCGGCCTGGGCGTGCGCAACAGGGCAGGGAAGAGGGATGAATGTGGCAGGGGGGCTAGGGTTAGGGTTTCTAGTAGCAAACCCTAAAACACCTTTGTATACCTAGCTCCAAAATGCGGAAAAGCCCCTCGAACTTCAGTATTTGGTACTAAGTCCCATACAGCGCGTGTAAAACGCGAGAATACCCCTCCACGTGCGATCCCTCGTAAAACGGTACATAAAATATTGCGACTTTTGCGAAAATACCGTTTTTGCCACTACCGACCTCTCCTCGAACAACGCGCGATTTCCGCAGATCCGTCCGTCAGATTTGCGAACGGATTGCACCAGTGCGATCAGCACGACGGAGACAACAAAGCTACGATTTTGGTTCACCTCGATCGACCACGGATTCGCGACGAAATCCAACCTTCTTCCAATAGGAGGAATAACACACAAATACATATAAAACATGTATTTTTGGATTTTCTCGAAATCCGTGCGTCGAACTCAAAATCCGTCAGTGCCACTAGTTCCAGAACAGCTGAACCGGTCGAAACGAGCTATTGGACTGATATGAACGGAGTCTGATACGCACCAGAAGCCAACTCTACTCCGTGGCTTCTCCGGAAAACCGGAGTTACTATTCACTTAAGTGAAAACTAATAATCGCGTAACTTCTCCGTTTTAGCTCATTTTCTCCTGAAACTTGACGAGTGCTTATGTAATTAAATTACACACATAAACATCGTCAACAGAGAGTTTAGTTGCACTGTCAAAAAATCTCAGTCCTTACAGTGAGCTATTGTGTAGTCGCTGAGCCTTGTTGGCTGGTCACTCGCGTCATTTCGAGAGTTCAGAAATGACGGGTGAGCGACGGTGGGTTCCGGTGTCGAAATAGACACTTTCGGGAACCCGGATTCGTATAATTATCCGGTGATAATTGTGTAGTGGTGTTAGCTTGGGTTTGCTGCCAAAACATCCAAATTGGAGTGTTTTGGGGCAGCAGGTGACTCGTGGCATGAGTCGATGAGTTTCGGGACACTTAGTGGGTCCCGACGGCGTCCCGGTGTGGTCTTCGGGATTTCCGGCGAGTTACGGTAATCGGTATTTGGAAACCGATCTTCGTGAAATTGTTTGTGGGGTTATGGATACTGTGGTTATTAGTTGTGGGTTAGATACTAACCCGGTGGACCCTTTATAGGTCCAGTTGACATTCTTTTGGAGTCAGGAGACAGACGCGACATCCTTACAGGTGGGTACTTCGATCCGACGTCGGTACAGTGGTGCACGCTCGGTGATGGTTTCTTACCTTTGTTCTCCTGTTATTATCTGGCATATATATATATATATATGTATATCTCTTGATATAAAGTGTTGAGCCTTGCACCTGCATTTATATCTGCATTCCTCTACTCAGTTATTTCCATGTTGATATCATGCCTAGGAGTAGAGTTAACTTATCTGTTCACTATATCTGTGATTTGGTTGGGCGTAGAGTTGACTTATCTGTTCATTATATCTGCATTCCTCTACTCAGTTATTTCCATGTTGATATCATGCTTAGGAGTAGAGTTGACTTATCTGTTCACTATATCTGTGATTTGGTTGGGCGGTTCTCCTATTTTGATATCTATGACCTATTCGGTCGAGTTGCTACAGTTCTATCTATATCTGTGATTTGGTTGGGCGGTTCCCCTATTTTGATATCTGTGACCTATTCGGTCGAGTTGCTACAGTTCTATCTATGTCTGTGATTTGGTTGGGCGGTTCCCCATTTGATATCTATAACCTATTCGGTCGAGTTGCTACAGTTCTATCTTGACATACGTAGCCGATATTTTGCTGATGGCCTATACGGTCGGTGAGCCCTGAGAGGCTGGATTGTCGGCTAGTTGCCGATGGATGATCTTTGAGCATACTACATTGATCGCCAATGCAGGTACGCATTTCACGAACACCAGCAGTCTGATCCACCGCAAGAGGGTGTTCTTTTCCGGAAAAGTGGTTGGACTGCCAACCCGTGAGCCCAGGGGCTTTATTGCGAGGGTATATGCTTCTGACCCAGGGGCTTTATTGCGAGGGTCAGGTATATGTTTCTGGCCCAGGCGCTTCATTGCGAGGGTCAGGAACAGGTTGAGCAGTGTGGCATGGGCCTGAGGTCCTCGGACCAATAGGGCATCGAGATTGGGTATTTTTGAGGTTATCGTCAGTTGACGCATGCATACAGTAGCTGTAGTGTTTATTTCCAGTACATCCTTATCTGTTTATTGTAGCTACTGTTTTATTTACCTGCATCTATACTTGTCAGCTTCTTACATATCTCTTTCGTTTACTATTGTTCCCACTGTATTTTCACTGACCCGTGCTGTTGTTTAGCTCTTCCTGATCTGGTGAGTACTCCTCGCCTTCATCGGCTTGCGGTACCCACTGGGAGGGAAGACATGTTTACATGTTCTCACCTCCCCCACCATTTTTTCAGGTATCGCAGGCGATGGGTATTGAGACGAGACGTGAGGCACGTACGTAGCGGTCGTTAGATCTTCCGACCCAGGTTATTTCGAGTTAGTTATTATCCTTGGTATTTCTGTTGATATATAGTTTAGTTAGTTTATGTGGTTCAGTATTTATTTACATTTGAAAATGTGGATTTCTGGATTTTGTAAAATAAAAGGTTTTCTACCCCTCGTGGTAGCCTTTTTAAAAGAATAAAAGTTTCTGTGTAGGAAACAGTTTTCAAAAGATTTTTGTGGATTTCTGTTTAAACCTTGAATGTAAAACTGTGATGTGAATGGTGAATGTATGAATGTATAATTATCTTTATATTCATCTGATTGTGGTTGTATCCTGGTTGTACTGTGTATTTGATCGACGCCGTGCAAATACAGGGGAGACTCTGTCCGTGTGAACAGTGGATTCCCTGTATTTGTGGCGGATCTGGCATACTCTGGGGTCAGATTTAAAAAAAAAAAAATTCAGACACTTTTCCGCTTTGTTTTAAACTGAAAAGGTACCCCGGGGCGTGACAGAAACCGCGTTCTTTCGGCGAATTTCGCCGAAAAACGCATCGAAATCGACTCTTCGATTTCTGCAAAAGCTAACGGATCATGGACAATCAGTCCAGAGGACACCACACATGTCTACACACTACCCACAGTAGACCCAAGGCTCACAATTGCACAAAAGCCCCTGAATTTACATAAAATCCCAATATTTTATGTAAATCGGGCGATAACATAGCCCGTACACGCAAACCGAGGACTTCTAAGTTCTGCTGAGACACATACTGATAGGTCTCGACGTACCGAAGGCCGTGCTCACGGTCTGGAGCGCAACAGGTCACTGTGGGAAGCGCGGGAGCAACCCGAAGGTTCAGCGAA